>NW_009228268.1:49790-50058 GCF_000690835.1 Fulmarus glacialis | reverse complement strand
CAGGAATGTAGCCTCATCAGGTGCCATGATCTGTGGTGTAAAGAAAAACAAGCAACGACCTCAGCTGCAGAGCGTAGGTTAGTTCTGGCTGCATGTGAACATACAGATGCAAATCAAACACGAGCCAAGGAAAAGGCTTTTCTAGAAGTGGCACTTGATAGCCCAGGGCTGGAGCTGCAGAAGCATATATGCCTGCCAGGCAACCCTTCCCGCTTCTCCTGGGTTTTTTTTGTTTGAAAAGGAAAAGAAAAAAAAAAAGAAAAAAAAA
>NW_009228268.1:35178-49666 GCF_000690835.1 Fulmarus glacialis | reverse complement strand
AAAGAAAAAGAAGAAAAAGAAATGGAAAAAGAACAAGAAAAAAGAAAAAGAAGAAAAAGAAATGGAAAAAGAACAAGAAAAAAGAAAAAGAAATACGTTGTTGCAGCTGCGCTACTTTATTTGCCCTCCTTACGGGTAGGCACCCCATGTAGGTACCAGGGCATTTTCCTCCCTGCCCCTCTTTACTTAAATGTCACCTGTAGGAGTGTGGGAAGAAGATACACAGTTCAATTTAAGTTGGGTTTTAGTCCCAGTTACTGCTCACCTCACGCTTTCCCTGTATGTACAGCTATTGCCCTTTACATGACATTGTAGCAGTGCCAGCTTGGAAAATATTTCCCTTGTTTGCCAGGACTCTCCTGATAATGAGTTACAAACACCAGGTATTTCACGCGAGCTTAAGCAGATCTCCAGTTCTCAGTTATTTTTAGGTTTCTAAAATCTTTGAGAGTCCCACCTTTCTGGTTGCTTCAGATCTTACTTTCTGTATGAGTGATTAACACACGGTTTGATTTTCTAACCATCTAAGCAAACCTAGGTGAAGAGGTTTTGTGCCTGGCTTGCAATTTTTTTTTTCCCCAGTGCAATACTATCACTCAAAAGTGTTTAACGGTGAATGAGTCAGACCATGAGCTGTCGGTGAATTAGATTGTGCTCCTGATCTTAGCAAGATTGTCTGTGTGATATACTACCTTCCCAGGCAATTAAAGCATTAGTGCTTTGGCCAAAATGTAACAATAGTCAAATGGGTTAACAGGCTAATGAATTTTATATAGAAGGGAGTCAAGGGGAGCAGTTTGACTCTCTGGGAAGCAAGACAAATTGCATTTTATTTTAAAATTGTGGGCATTTCAAATTCAATACCTGTACTACAAGTGCAAGGCAACGGATTGCGGAAATATTTCTGCATCCAAGGAAGCATCCTTAAAAGTAAAATTTTTGTTCAGCGAGTTTCTTGTGCAATAGGTTGCCCGGGGGCTGCACACTCCCTGACACCCGTTTAGGAGGAGGATGTGCAGCACTACTCCTTGCTTCCATTCCCACACTATTTCTTACTTTACTTGACTTCTCTTTTTAGCTGTTATCTGGTACAGCTGGTGTAGTACAGCTGCTAAAGATGCTTTTCCGCAGCCAGTTTTTACCCAGTTTTCCAGCACTACTTTTTCACAATTTGTGTCCCTCAAGAGACATTATAAATCCTATTAACTTTGAACTCTGGCCCAACCTTGGGAAGAACACAAGCCTACCCTCACATTTAGACATCATTACTTTTCCAAAGTATTTCAGTTTGCAATCGCACTTCCCGTGGCAGGCCCAGATCTGCTCAAAAAGTTGACGTTGGGAAGCCAGGCCTGTGTCAAGCGATGCCGCAAGGCGATGCTTTCAGGGAAGGAGACCTTCGACTTCCACCAAGGCAAATCTGTGCCTGATTTCAACCTATGACTTAAATTTTCTCTGAAATTCTGTGAAATTCAGTGAATATTCCACAGATAGTGCTATTGTTATTATTCCAGTCATATTATTGTGTTTTATCATGCCCTTTAGCAACGTGACGTTTTTCTTTTCCAACCCCATATGTGTGCTATTATGGTAAACCGTGAGGATATTTTTTTGACCATTCATGACTTGATTCTGTGCCTGCCTACTTTGTGGAATTTTTAGAGCATTTAATTTCTTGTTTGCTTCTCCTTGGTGTTTTCAGACCATTTTTAGAACATTTCCAGAAAAAAAATGAGCTGTTGTAACCCCTTTCTGACTGATTACTGCTCTCCGGTGCTAAAGGTACAGTTAAAGGGTCTGTATTACTTAATTTTACTTCTACCAGATTCTCACCCCAAAGTTTGCCATGGTCCTAAGTGTAAAGGCTAAAGTTACGCATTTTCTTCTAGCTCATTTAATGCATTATTATCAGGAGTCTTGTCTGAAGTTACAAAGAGCTTTCCCTGATGCCATGGTGCTATGTACACTTTTCATCATTGTAAAAGAATATTTTATAAAACTGCAAGGTAATGGCCCCTATTAAGGGATGTTTTATGGCTTATATTTATGGTTTATGGCTTGTATTTATGGTTTTACCTGCCAGAACTTGAAGACCCATAAAGTTGCACTATCTGGTGGAGGAATTTCCGAATGAGGAGCATGGTGTCAGGAGCGCTCGGGCAGTGTGGTCGGAGCACGCTGGTGCTGGAGAGCCCTGAGGGAGGTAGTAGTCCCTTGAAGGATGGGTATAAGTGAACGCAGCTTAAATTTACCAGGGACCAAAGCTGCTTGAAGTATTTGGGATGCATAAAAGTACTGCATAAAGTTAGTGCCTACTTTGAATACTACTGCTGTAGTGATCTAGGTCTTCTAATAGTAGTCCAGGTCTTGAAACATCTACAGATGTTTCACGGAGATGTGTGGTATTACTCTTACATGGGGAAGGTAGCAACTGGTAGAAAGTAAGCTGTATGGAGAGAGGAAGACAGCACAGCACAGGAGGTGATGCCTTTCAGCAACCCCTTCTCTTGTTCTTGAAGGTTTTCCTTTTCCCTCCTTTCCTGGTCTTCTCTTCCCGCTCCCCGCCCCCCCCCCACCATCTCTTCCATTTTTGCACCTCTGAAATTGTGTAACTGGGGCATTATAGGCTGCTTCTCCTCCTGTTATTACTTTCCCCGAGTGGAAGCTTCACTCCCAAGCCTGATGAAACATTTTTCCCCTCAAACCTAGAGTGCCAATTCTCACTTTGTCAAGAGCTCCAGATAACCTTCATGAGAAGTTCCTCTCCCCCTGCCTCCTGCAAACACTCCAGGTTACAGAGATCTTGTCACATTCACTAAATAGCTCCTTCTCTCTCTTTTTCTTCCTTCTTTTCTGCCCAGTGTTGTTGCTTGGATTTCTCAGTTTCTCCTTGTCTTCTCTTTCACCGTTCTATCCCGCTCGATTTTCTCTATGCGTTTCTCTTACGCTAACCCACATATGAACTCTCAAGTTGGCTTGTTTCTTGCTTCTGCCCTTTCTTTCCCCTACAAAAGATTCTCTTAACCACAGATTAAATTTAAGTTACACAAATACACTATTTTCCATGTCCAAAAAGCACGTAGAAGAGGAGCAAACAGAACCCCACGTCTTTTTCCATTTGCGACTTTTTGATTCCACACTCTGTCCACCGGCAGTTGGTGTAAAGCTAACAGAGGGTTACTCAGCAATTAATCTGGCTAGCAGTTACAAATATAAACAACCTTTTTTGCAAATCGAAGTGAGGCGCGCTGCTTCCCAGATGACATTTCCACCAAGCATCCAATGACTCCTCCAGATCCCCGTAAATATTAATGCTCTGAGCACCTGTGTCCCATGGCAGGTAAGAGCCCAGAAAAAAACTTTTAACCTTGTTAGTGCTTGTGCAATTGAGGACAAGCCACAGTTTTGACATAATCCTGTCTAGTAAGTGCTATTTGCAAGTCCTGGTTTCAAAGCACTCTGCTGGACCTACCATCTACAGCAAAGTTCTTGAAAAAGGTTCTCGCTGAGCAGATTACTGCAGATTTGTATCCAATAATTTATTGTGTAAGCATTAAACCATTCATATCACAAACACCTGTGCAAGCCAGTTGGCCTAGTCAATTCTTGTTTAACATTTAATTATGAATATAATTAGCATGAGTTAAGAGACAGGCCAGGCATCCGCAGTAAAATTTCCACTATGCTAAAAAAATTAAAACTGTAATAACAAAAAAGACTAAGCTGGGGGAGAATACGTCTCTCCTGCGCAAAGTTTTGCATGACAGCAAAATCCAAGTACAAATTCTTTTAAAACTTTTTCATTTCCTTTGATGATAACTGTATAGCCTCCACCATATTTATAAGACCAAATTATACAGTTTTTCTGTTCCTTTAATATTAAGGCAATTTTCATCACTGGTGTAACCCTTTCAGTGAGGTTCCTCAGATTCTTCTCTTTCCTCGAAAGTTGAATTAACTGATTTGATGGTGTCACTGGAACACCGCGTTAGGTAAAGTTCATGAGGGAAAAAAATCCAACAGTTAAAATGTTAATTTTAACCAAGAGTTTTATGAAGTGCTCTTTGTAGCCCAACAGAATTGTGTGCTAACAGAAGAAATGGATTAGTAAATATTGCAACGTATCTCATTTTAAAGGCAGATTCTTATGTTTGAGGGGGGGAAGCAAAGTCAATCTAGAATCCGGCTCCCTATGGACAGGTGTTGCCTCGGCATCCTTCACAGAGCAAAGTCCTGTGCAGATTTTCTTTTCCAAAACTTAGGTAAAACTTTCTAAGCAAAAAAAAAAAAAAAAAAAAAGGAAGAAATATTTTACCCACTAATTTTCTTCCCAATGCCCTTTATTTCTGAACATGTTGGGCTATTTTCCACCTCAGAAGAAAAAATCTATTCATAGACATGCCCTCCAATTATTTTTTTTTTTCTTAAAACATTGCTTCCAGACCTGGAAAGTTCTATCTAAAAACGCTATTGAGCAGAAACAGTTTGCAACTGTGAAGGGAAGGTCATTGAAAGAGAACTGGGAGGTTACTGGGGCATATTGTTCCTTGACACCTCCTGGGAACAAAAAGTCTGGAATGAGCCCCTTTGGTTATCAGTTTGCTGCTATTACAGATATGACAGCCTCCATTTACATGCTTTCTTACTGCCTTGAATTTGAGTGGAGACTGTGCTAGAATATGATAGGTATAATGGTTGGGAATGTTACAGCTTAAATATACTTGTAGCCAGTTTATACGCCTCTCTTGTGGAATATAGTTTTTTAGTTTAAACTGCACTTTCTCATCTATTTTTTTACTTACTGGTTTCACTCAGGTTGATCATATACACTTTTTGTCTGTAGTTTGTTAACACCCATAGATTAGAAGCCTTCTCTCTGTCCTATATCATCTTAGCATCTCTTCTAAAATGTGAGGGTTTTTTTCTTTCTATTCCAATATCAGTTAATCATTCTTGAATCAGAATCTCACACAATTTTCCAGATAATGTTTCAAAAAGCTTTCCAAAATGGATTTAACAGTACTCAATCTCCGCTGAAAATACCTAGTACCACTTTCTGAATGAGCTGTTATTATTATTGTTAGTGTTATTGTGCTTAGGAGAATACATAAGTCTACAGATAGACCATACACATATTCATATATTCACACGGATGGATATCCCTGAGATTACGCTACCCACAAAATCATTCTTTTTTTTAAAAACTTTTTTAAAAGAGTTGCACCTTAACTTTTGAATACTTCTTGTTTCTACATATTTTTTGTACTGTTCATGTTTAGTTTATGGATTTCTACTGTCTTCTGACATTTAGATTCGGCCCAAAAAGTACTAATTATGATTTATTATGTGAGATCTATTGTGGTGACCTTGGATTTGTTTATAAATCACCATGTTCACATGAAATTGAGGTTTTCTGATGCCATGCCAAGCCCCAAAACTTCCCTGGACAAGTAAATGGAGGATAGGAAAACGATTACAATAGGAGGCTCGCCAACTGTGAATCTGAAGGCAGTTTGATTAGGACTTGAAGCCCACAGATTGAGATTATGACAGAAATTTGCATAATGCCAGAGAATGATAAGATTTGGTTTCTCAGGAACCTATTACGTGATGATGTTAAGAGACTGTCATGGATTTCTTACAGTGCAATATGCTGACTTGTCTTTCCAAGACGAGTTGGCCTTGAGCCTTGTTCTTTGTAAGCCTCGAGTGAGGTTTCTTTAGATGTCTTTTGAAAATCTCTTTAGACATCTTTTGTAACTTTCCACCAAGATGATACAAGGATGTTATGACTGTCAGAATAAATGAATGTATTTACTTCCTTTCTGTTTCCCAGCTACTATTTTCATAACACTGCATAGTAGTTCAGAGCACGTCCTTGCTACACTGTGTTTTCAACCAATCTAGCTCTGTTCTTCGATCATGATTATGTATTGATGACTAGATTTGTTTTTTGCCTCCTGACACTGTTTTTTTTTTGCCTGATTTTGATGCAGACAGCTTCAGTGCAAACTCCTCGACAGTTACATTATTCAGTGCAAACTTTGCTATGGTCTGCTGAAGACCTAAGTGTCATCACTGCCCAGATAGATGTGAGTTTTTGCAACACTTTGTCTTGAACTACGCAGGCAGTGGGTTCTGGGGGGACCTTTCTGAAGAAAAACCAGAGCCCGGGCTCAGAGCAAACCTTTTTACTGATGCCAGCCATCCTGGAGATGAAGACAACTGACCAACATGGAGAGGACTGACAACCATTTATAGCACTGTTAGGTTTTGTGGGTTTAAAAAAAGTCTATCATTCCCATGAAAGAAGAGTTTATTGCTTTGCTATGCTATTATCGTAGATTTTGTCAGACAAGACCAGTAAAAACCAGTATCTCATACCAGCAAAACTGTAATAAATTTTATATCTAACATCTTTCAATAACAAAAAAAGTTATGAAACTCCATCATGTGTAAGATGCTGAATAACCATCTTCAGTTTCCATACAGTAGGGTAACACATAACATTAGAAGATTGATGGAATGACATTGTGAATTCTGCTTAGCATGCACCAGGAGAACCTAACTGATGTATCGAAAGGATATGTGTGAAATCAGTTGAAAAAAGTGTGAATGGTTTATCAGAGCAATCAAAAAAAAAAAAAAAAAAAGAAATCCAGATCTTGGAAAAAAAAAAAAAATTATACGATTATCTAATGTGGACCTTAGGTAGTATCTAGGCACTTAAGTCCACCATTATAATTCTGAAAAACCTTATTCAGCTGCCATCTATCCCTGAAGGTGCATAAGCTAATCAGATGCTGCGATTGTGGCCTTCGAAGATCTTTAGGTGCCTGTGGCTCTACTTCTCCCCGTGCAGAGAAATGTTTCCTTTTCTGCTAAGGCTGAAAAGCTCGAGCTCCCCAGAGATGGGGGATTCCTTTGCCTGAGTGTCTGGGGAGGTTTGATCCTCTGGGGGTTGTGAGGACCTAAGCCACGTACGCTAACTAGATCTGGTGCCCTACAAATGCTGTCCCCTCTCCAGGGACTCGGTGGCTGATGTGGATCCCATGTTTTCTGTTCCTCATACTGAGGGCTGAGATATAGGTTGTGGATTCCACTTGAAAGCCTGCAAGTCAGATTTTTCAACACTGTATTTTTATTAATCTCATTCCTGTGTTCGTCTGCCTTAAGTGGGAAGCCTACAGCAGTAACAGATACCTTCATTCAGAAAATTGTCTGCAGAAGAATCGTAATTCTGGCAAAAAGGTTTCTATTTACAGTATATATACACACACACACATCTGTCTGTGTGTGTGTGTGCATTTTAAACAATAAATCACCTATTTATCTACAGTACTTACGTGACACCTATTAAATTCATATTAGAGATAAGGAATTGAAATGAAGGCATAATCACTAGACCTCATTGAAAAAATCTTTCCAATGTAGTAATCTTTCCAACCTGTTGCAGAGAAAATCAAAGACCTGAACTCAAGCCTTCCAAACCAGAGACAGATGTTGCAGCTTTGGGAACTTGGTGGAATTTTCCTTTGTGGAATATCAGTGGGGGTTTTTTTTGTAACTGCAGTTGGACAGATGCACTGTCTATACAGCTTTCTCCAGCTGAACAGATCTGGAAGGACTAGTCAGTATTTGAATATTTCCTATGCTGTGGAGATCAGCCATCATTGCACAGAATACTGTAGTAGACAAATTTCTTTGTTTTCGTGCCTTCTGCCTGAGACCTTTCAACAAAGCTAGTTCAATTAAACTAAAGATTTATAATCAACTAACACATTTACCTGTTAATATTTCTTAACAGATTTTGGGGTTAGATTTTTTTTGTTTCAGTGGCTGAAGTCCTGGCATAAGTTTGTATGGCCATGCGGATTGAATTCTGTAAATAAGGTGATTAAGTGTTTCAGTTATTGGCACTTCTACCACCTTACTCACATGAAGAACAATTTTACTTGCAGACAATCTGTTGAACCACGTCTGTTGATATTCCAGAAAATCAATAGAACTATTTGCGGTGCTAAGTAATTTAAGTGTGGCTGAACCTGACTTCATAGCAGCATTTGGGCATGCTTTAGAAGTGCATATTTCATCCAAAATACCACAAAATTACTTGCCAGTATTATACTAGACAAAGTCTTGAAAAACCTGCTTTCCAAATCCTAAGAAACAAAATTAGTATTAGGTCAAAGGTCTTGTGGCCTTTCATTTATCATTTATAAATTCTTCGATATAAGCTATATGGACAGTAATTATCCAGCTTCAGCCTGGCAAGCAGAATTCTGAGATTCTATAACGCCCTGAATTATCTTCTAATATTCTCGTCATATCTAAATTGTTCTAATATTATGGCCATATCTAAAGCTATTTATAGGGGAAATATTGAAGGTGGAGAGCAAGCACTTTGCCTAATACACAATACTGTAAAATTTTGTTCCCATGCACATAATAGAGATGTTAATTAAAATGGCATCATCCAGGAAAAGTAATACTGAGCTTGTTGTGAATTTTTTCACATAATCTTTAAAATAACATCAGCATAAGGAGTCCATGGCACCTCTTGGGTACTCGTTCCTCCTGAAACTTCTAGCTAAATGACTAAATCCCCAAGAAATATTATTGGTAACTTGTTACTACAACTACGGATAGGTTTTTAGACCACTTCATCTTACTTACCAAATGTATGGCTCTGACTGAAGGGTGCTCAGTGCTGGACCAAGGATATAACCATCATGGCAGTGTGGGAATGTGTCCTAATTACCTTTTTGCTAGCTGTCATCAGGTTGGTTTATTTCTGGCATTATTAAGCACTCCTTCTAACTGTACTGCACGCCCATGCCCTGCATGCTAATAATTCCCATTTTCAAAGAACGGAGAGAAAAGACAGAGATACGAGAGCCTCTTTTTCACAACAACCTGAAGAAGGGAAATTTCTAGCAGCTCAGCACTGACCAGGCAGAGTAATTAGCACAAAGTAGCCAAAGAATCAGCTACAATGGAAATGATATTGAAGAAAAGAGATTTTTTACTTTGCCTCAGGACTATTAACATACAGAAGAGCTCCAAAACCACTGAAAACACCTAATTGTTGTTTATAGATGTTTTTTAAGTAGAGTTGGTAAGGGTACGGATTTGTAGATACTATGGCAGTAAAGGCCAAATAAAGAGAAGATTGATTGGAAATCGTAGATTATTTTAGACAGTTGGATTAGGTAGAAATCACCCTGATGTGCAGTAAAGCAAGCAACAAGAATTAGGGTTTTGAAATAGTGCGAAGCATATCTTAGAGTGCTAGCATTTTCTTCTTAGGAATAAACTGTCTTAAAATCCCGCTATAAATGACTGTTCATTAGCCTATCAATGTGTATAATGGCTCTCAAAATCATAATAAGAATTAATAATAGTTCAAATAGCAGAAAGGGACATTAATTTCTCAGTCATGAATATTAATGCTTTAGTAGACAGTCTCTTCCCGACATGCTTTCAAACTCTTAATTCTCAAGTCTATTACCGGTTACCTGTTATTTCTACTATCAAAAACCTCCCCACCGGGCCACCAAAAGATTTCAAATCACCCTGATTTGGACACTAGCAAAGAGGATGAGAGGAGAAGACAGCATGAAGGATAAGATATCATGGTGTCCTGATAATGTTCTTCAGAATACAATAGCGTTTGCTCAGCCAAAGCGTACACCAAAGGGTAATGAAAAGTAGCGGTAAGGGGGAGGAAGTCTATATTTAGCCCCAGAAGACCAGTGTGATGGTGGATTATCAGGAAGAGAAAGTGATAATGGCAGAGAATAGGTATTAAACACTCGACTGCAGAATAAGGTGCACAAGAAGAGACGCGAACGGCATGCCAGGCTGTGCCCCGTGAACTGACTGCATCCGCTTAAGGCACCGCATCTCCTCCTTTCCGAGAGGACATAGCAGGATAGAGAACCACCTGAAGGGCATGCTCAAGTGCTTCAAACAAACATCTTATCCCAATGCATCGCAGGAACTGAAGCTGAAGAGTAAGAAATTCTTTATTGTTTTTCCCCTCTTAGCACTGCAGAGACTATGCAACAGGAACTTAAACTCGAGAGACGATGCTCTCCATCTAGTTTCCTTTGAAAGGAGAAGAAAGTGAGCTGCCAAGAATAAACTTTCAGGTAATGCATTTCTTTACGTTACGCATTTAACTGCATTGCACCTCTAAATAACTGAGAAGGGAAAGATCTTGTGAGATGTATTTAACCTCATTATATCTGATATTGGGTCTTGAAAAGCTTTAGTTGAACTAAAGACTCTTATGAATATAAAATCAAAGTGAGCCGTACATTAAGGGTTTCATATTCTCTGGCAGCTGCGCATGTGCACACACAGCCCTCGTTAACGCTAATGGCAAATATGCATGCCCATCATTCAGAAAACAGATCTCTAAATACTTCATTGGGTTTGTTTTCTTCCTAGAGATTTTTCTCTATTGGACCTTTAATTAATCTCCTACTAGGCTTTTTCCCTCTAAGCTATCCCTCTCCCTCCCCCTTCCCAATGGGAGTAAACCCCCAAATCACTTTGTTTTTTAGTCAAGTTTTTCCAAGTCGATACAGTTTTACAAAATGCACCTGCATATATTAAATACAGAGAGGGTTTGCAGCACACAAGCCAGAGAGACATGTAACAGAATAAATGTCTTGGACTTTGAAAATACTTTTGATGTCTGCCAACTTTAAGAAAAAAATTAAAATGATAAAGCAAAGGTAGATATGAAAATGAGAACATGAACGGTTTTGCATTCTTTTTGTGATCACTGCAAGGCAAGAGTCTGCAACCTTGTGGAACAAAACACACGCATTTCATTCTGATTAACATAAAGACAGCCCCTTCTAACATGATTCACTATTATTAGTCTCTCTCTTGTGTTTGGGGATATATGGATTATCAGCCTAGCATATTTTGAATACATACACATTTCAATTCTTTTCCTAAACCATTTTAGGCACTACAGTGAAATAGCATATACAAAATTTATAGATCAATAATTTGATATTTTTTCTCCAGTTAAATAACTAAATGCTGTAGGAGATAAAAGGCAGTCAAAAACAATAAAAAGACAGGATCACGGCTAATGGCAGGTAAGTCAGATTTGAGATGCCTCTGTCCTTCTATTTTTAAGTTTATTATTATTTCTATATAGCAGGCTATTTCACTAGCTTCTACTGTATCTGATGTACTTACTTATCGCCTCCACAAACTGTTCAAAGAAGCAGTATGGGAACAGCGGCTCAGGCAGCTCTCTGAAAAACATCTTGAGTGCTCCGGTGACAACGTGGATGTCCTCCCACTGGCTGTCGTCCAAATTCAGCTTCTCTTCTGGGAAAACACGAGGAGAAATGGAACAACTGGTTTTAATGAAACAATTACAAGACACTAATTATTATGTTAATGTTTGCCTACTATCATCAGCAACCGTTAACAGCCTTCTGCACCTAGAGGTTTGGTGCTGTGCATGTTTTTTTTTTTTTCTTTTTTTTTTTTTTTGTAGGAAGAGAACATTTTCAATGGAATACCATCTGTAGGAATGCAGCTAACAAAAAACAAGAGACACAAAGAGACAGTACCATTGACACAGTATGTCAGATACATTTATTCCCATAATGCATCAGTATGAAAATTAGCATCACAGCTCAACATGATTCAAAGCTATTTGGTTTTGAGGCCGAGGGGCTAAGAGTTGCCAACGATGGCCGGCTCAAGGGACCGGCCTAAAGGCCTTGCTGAGCCAACAGGAGACATATGCTAAACATGGCAATAGAAAATGAGTTATTGCTTTACATGTGTTAGCCTTGCTATGTACAAGGGAATAATGGGTAACGCTTTTCTCCTTTTTTTGCCTGAATGTAATGTCAGCGAGGAATAGAGTACTGTGAGAGAAAGGATATTAATTCCTTCTTACTGCTTCAAAAATATTTTGTTTGGTTTTCATCTCTGGGAGGAAGATTTGCCCAGCAACAATATTAGACAGACCCCTGTTGGCCTACCTAGGCTATGCAAAGCTGTCAAAAATGATAACACACTAAAGACAAACCGCAAGTGCTTACAAAACTGTTTTACAAACAAAAAAAATGTTTTCTTTTGAAGCTTGACTGAGCTAAGGAATTTAAATATAAAAGAAACTAAATGCTAAAATAGAGTTTCTAACAAAAATAAAACAAGATTGGATGATTATTTTTTTATTTTTCTTTGGTTTTGTTTTTTCTTTTTAATTCTAACAGTGTGGTACTGTTAGAAGGTAATAAACAGTGAGATCATAATCTATATAAAACTCTAGGAAAGTGCAAATCCTTATTAGTCCAAACAAAAATGGCACACACTTTCTCCAAGTTCTGTTAGTCCAAAAATGGTGTTCGCTTTTTTTCACATGTGCTATGATTCTCTTTTTTAGAAAATTTCAGTCTGAATGCAAATCGGGGGCCAACCATGAAAACTACTGAACAAATTTAATTTGAAGCAACATAATCCTGAAATGTTTTACTAAATGTCACTGAAATTTCATGTTTAGCAATTCAGCTGGCTTCAAGAGCAGCCTCTTTATTGAACTGTTGTTAAACAAAATGCTAAAATTATTGGAGACACATGGACACCCACAACTCCCGATCCCTGGTACTTTAATGCAATAGTTTCCTCACTGGAGTTTACTTTTGGACAGAAAATCTTATTCAAAATGAAGGCGCCTTTCAACTTTTATTTAATAAATGTTATTAAATGCTTTTTAAATTTCTGGATTCAGGAAATGTATACAAATAAAGGAATGGACCCAATTCCTTAACTTGGGGTAATGTGAGACAAAGCTGGAACAAAGGCAGACTTGTGCATTTCATTTAGTGTCTTGCTTGCTTCTTTGGTTTCAAGCCTCTTTTTTTTTTTTTTCCCATTGAATTACCTCAATCATAAAAGTAATGATTTGATCTCAAATGAGTTACCAGAGGGGATCTTCTTTAGACTCTGAGATCATATTTGATTGATCGTATTTCAACAATTAGCCTTTTATTTTGCCACACACTATTGAACTAGATCGACAGCATCTTAGCAGGCCAGCTTTAAACAGTCAACTGTTAACAATAGCATCAAAAAGAGAGACCTGATGGGGTTTACTGTCACTTTAAAGAACAGGGTGGGTTTTCACATTGTTGAAATCTGTCAGATATTTTGAAATGTCCCTCTCACTATGGTGCCACACCCCCTGCGTGCCCTTATAATAAAATTGGTTTTACTCCTGATTAAATCATTTTCTCCCTACCCACTACCATACTTCTCATAATGGACCTGTGTGCTCTACAGCTGGTGTTCTTCCCATGGTACCAATTCTTACTTTATCTTTTAAGCACTTTGCTGCTAAGATCTCATGCAGAGTGCTTATGTTTTGTTAAGAGCTTCATTCTTAGAGAAATAGCTTAACACATGTTCTAAAAATGTTGTACAACTTATTGCTTAAAACACATTTAGAAAATGTATAAGTACTGTAGCTTTGGCACAGAACTTTAAGTAGAAACCTTAAAAAAAAAACCAACTTGTTTTTGCCATGCATTTGTCTTAAATGTCTAAAGTGGAATGCTTGACTTCTAAGGCTTTATAGAGACTTATCTTACCAGATTTTTGCACCATTTCCAGCTCTTCAAGGAAACGTGTTAGGAATGTATCATCGTGAAAGCAAAGGGTGTCAATTTTCCCTCTAGCAATAAGAGAGTTTTTAAAAATGTTTGCTAGAAGGAACAAATGCCAAGTCAAAAAAAAAAAAATAAAAAGAAAATAGAAGTCCATTCAGTGTAAGACTCTCGTTTGGTTCCCACTGGTTGGAATCGCTCACATACCATGGCGATAGGGCCATAAACAAACACACACATGCATTTCAGGCTAGGTTTGAGGGGAAGACCTGACTTTTTGGCTTTACTCAGACATATTTCTTATTGGGGTGTTTTGCTTACATAAAGATTAAGTCCCAAATC
Source organism: Fulmarus glacialis (assembly GCF_000690835.1). NCBI lineage: Eukaryota > Metazoa > Chordata > Aves > Procellariiformes > Procellariidae > Fulmarus > Fulmarus glacialis. The sequence goes on along the minus strand of NW_009228268.1, from coordinate 35,675 downwards.
TGGTATTTAAACTTGACAGTCAAGGACTGCTTTCAGTCAGGAGATACTGTATCTGGGAAGATGCTCAAAATCTCACAGTCCTAAAAATTTGCTTTAACTTGTCAGTAGTATTTGATTAGTTCAACCATCACTGCCAGTTGATATCATATATCTTAGATACAGACACAAATATGCCCAGAAAATCCCATAAAATTTATGCTAATACTTGGGCTGAAAATATAAAGACCGCATTAAGGAAAAAAAAAATAGTGCGGGCACCTGTCAAGGTTATTAGTTAAAAAAAATTGATATACAATACATTTGTGAAGGGAATGTGTGTTTTACTATGTTATTATTCTTAGTAAATCAGCCTTTTCAGCAACACACATTTTTAATAGCACTTGCAATGTCTGCAGTAGAACCAAACAGGAGTTCATCTTTGGTAGAAGCACACCATCACAAGGTTAACTTCTCCAAAAAGGAAGAAAGTAATCTATGGAAAGATCAACTAAAGACAA
>NW_009228268.1:0-35147 GCF_000690835.1 Fulmarus glacialis | reverse complement strand
AAAAAAAAAAAAAAAAAAAAAAAAAAAAAAAAAAAAGAAATTATGAAAATCAACCAAGGCAGTACCGAGAGCTCAATTTTGAAAGAAAATGGATGTGGTTCCTCTAACCACATGCTCTGCCTGGTATGTAGACGAGTCTCTGGGAGCAAAATGCAGTTATCTGAGAGCACTGCTTGTTCATTTTTCTTTTAAGATAATTTATACAAGTATTTTCCCAGCTCTATATTGTCTTTTGCCCATGCTGCCATCAAATCCCAGAGAGCCACTTTCGGAAGTCCTACTTCACTTAGGGTATTACGTCTTCCTGCAAGTGAATCTCATGGATGACCCCAAATCATGCGGAAAGCAATTCCCTGCAAACACAGGTAGCAGCGTCTGGTCTGCTACGGAGGTTGTGCCTCAGAAAACTTTCTAATGACTTTGGTGAGACGTGTCTGATTGGGTCTCATACTGAAATGCGTTTGCTAACATCGCTGCCCTTTTCATCGTTTCCCTGCTACCGGCTGCACACAACAGCATTGGGATGGCAATGCCCTGCACGGCGGGTGCTCGGACACGACCGCTGCCACCTCTGTACTCCCCTATAAACCTCTGGCACTTGGGGTCCCACCGACCCTCAGCTCCAGTGCGTGAAACCTCAGAGCACTGGAGTCTCCATCCCAGGGGCCAGCGCACATGTCAAGGGAGATCTCCCCTGGAGAAAGTCCTGCACAGCACTGTTAACTAACGCATTCCATTTTTCTCACATCAAAATCTTTGCAGAAGAGCTGGGTGTGCACAACTGTGTCCCCAGTTGCCTGAAAGTTGCCGGATTCACTCTTCCCAATAGGCAGTTTACTGGCGAGAGCTCTAAAACAGAGTCCTGTGGTTGAAAGAGGAAAAGAAAATTCCTCTTGCACATAGTAGGAAAAGACAGATTGTTCAGAGTCATTCCTCCTCTTTCTCAAACTTGAAGACACCTTTTTTTTTTTTCTTCTTTGTGGTAATATTCTTCAAAAATACTTTGCTGGTCATTCATGGTCTTTGATAGGAAAAAAAAAAGAAAGAACAGACTCAAGCAGTTCTTCACTTGCATAAGTCCTCAGCACGTTCCTTCATCACTAAATCCCATTCTGAGGGCTTCTCTTATGACCAACAGCACAAATATTAATTTCTACACCGAAAGGTATGTGTGTTCAATGGCTGCACTTGCATTTTGCAAGCCACAGCTTCTCTGATCACTAGTGCAGAGACACAGCAGCCTTCTTACCCCCTCCGAAACGATGGGAGCTCAAAATTCTTGCAAAGTATTGCTCTATTGGGACAAACAGCTTCTTTCAAAGCAATCGTGCTCAATTTAGAGCAGTAATAGAGCGCAGAGATGTCGGAGACAACACAGCGATGGGATTCTGCGAGGTGGTGAAGGCTCTTGCTTATCATATGACAAGGAGCTCACCCTTGGCGATGCGGCACATGATGCTTAGCTTCCTCCCCCTCAGTAAATCCCGTCCTGACATTGCATTTTATATACATGCTCCAAAGTGCATACAATCCCTTGAACTTTGATTCAATAGTACAGCAGAAGTCTCAACTCATGCAAAGCAATACTTTCCTCATTCAACCAGATTTTTGTGAATTCTCTCCCAGCTACATAATTCTTCTTCCCCTCTCCCTTGCGAGGTTTGGGAGGTCCACTGTCCTGCCTGCACTCAGTGCGTGGTACTTCACTTCCAAGAGTATTTAAACAAATCAAAGAAAATGTCAGCTAAGCAAATCATTAAAATTTTTATACCATGTATTTCTAAGCAGCTTCTGCTGAATCCATCCAACACTGATGAATTATCAAGGATATAATAAACAAAATAAAGCTTGCATGCATTACTCCTTCTCTGCTAGAGGAACATGGCATGCCCTTTTAACAGAAATTTTAAGCCTTGATGTTAAATGCCTGAGCATTTGTTTATTATTGGAGTGCCCATTTCCATGGAGCCCAGGCGCAAATTACTGAGCAACTTAGGCTAAAAAGCAGAACATCTCTATGTGCATCCAGAGTGCTGTTTATTCCAGTTCTCTGACATGACAGTTCACTGACCTGGGGGCATTCTGGAACAACCAAGTACTGCTAACTTAAATCTTAATCTGTGCCAGAAAAAGAAAAGATTTCTGTACTTGGGTACACTGGGTCATATTCATCCTCGCATAATTCCACAGAAGTCCACAGAGTGAGAGAGAGATGAACTATCTAATTGTTTCTGTGAAAAAGATCCAGTACATTCGACAAGTTCAGAAATGGCACATCATGAAAGCATGCAGAGTAGTTCAAAGGTTTAGAAAAGTGGTCAGCTAGCGACGCCATTGCGTCGGGGAAATTTCTACGCTATCGGTTGCTGTTTGAAACTGGAAGCACAAAAATACAGTGGTACTGAAAGGAGAATCCTTCTGGTGGCCAGAAACAGGTATCATCACTAAGATACTCTAATACATCACTGCCAATACCTGCTGCAGGGTTAGATGACCGCGACATTAGTTTTGATTTAGCATGTTCTAGCATTGTGATTTGAAGCAATAATTACTTTAATAGGATTATAATTACAAGTACTTTTAAAATTCATTAAATTTAGCTGAATCAACTATTCCGTATGGGAGAAGGAGTGATTTTAAATATAGAATATTTCCCTTCAAAATGCAGCTGAAAGCTCCCGAAGAATAAATAGACCAGCTGCCTACAGATCAACATACTTCCACGAGACTCCCTTAGAGGTGACTCGTTAACGAAGAGTAGGAGCGGGCATACCTAGCCTAAGCAACTGAAACCTGCAGGGCCAAATTATTCCTTCCTTCAGGGGCAAAGAAATACTCAAATACCCCCAAGGGTTTAAAGAAAAGGACAAGGAAAGAGCATGGAGGAATTCCCATCCAGCTCATACCGTCCCACGGAGCGGAGGTTTCTCAGCTTGGCAGACTTTCTGCAACTCATAGAAATTAAATTGCTATGCTGAACAAAAATTACATTTGCCTTACAGAGGTAAGATTCTGTCCTCTGCCTGATTCTCTCTACTTAGTTGTTGAGCAGTAACTTCAGCTTCTTCCTAATAGTTAAAGCACACTTTTTGTTGTTTTTCTTTTTGTTTATTCTTCCCTCTTTATTCTGAACCAATGACTTTCTCATTTCTCTGTACCAGCTAATGGATTTTATTCCATTTTCTAGGTGGATGCTAGGATTTCTCTTTTGTATACCCTAGACTGCAGAATGCAAACATCAAATACTTGCCTAGATCAGGAACTTACTTTTCATGATACATTTTACTATTCAAAGGCAAAAGTCCATTCTGAATTATGCTTTCAGCTTGATCTTCCTTGCTTAGTCGTATGTTCTGTATACATATATTAGTCAAGGTAAATATCTCCCTTCCAACTTCAAATCTGTTATTAACATTTTTTGTTGTGTAATTGCTCTCCAGTAAGCCACTCTGCAATCTAATTTTAGAGGTTTCTTTCTTTTTTTTCCATTTACAGTCAGGTCCTTTATCAGAATTGTGTGTATCAGCATCCACAAATCTACATTTTAAATAAATTGAAGGTTCTCAAGATCTAATAGAGAAAGGAATTGGACAATGACTCTCTGTCCCATTTTCATGCTTCAAAAATACGTTCATATTCCTATCTTTTTAATTGTACTACTAACTCAGAGTGCTTTAGGATTCTGTCATATAGCTCTTCTGTTCTTCCCCTTCTTGCTGTTTCTAACACTGCTCCTATTTCCATTCTTGTCAAAAGCCTTTTCATAGTCCAAAAATCTGTACACAATGTTTTGTAATATTTGGCAGACTTATCTGAAACCTAACTCACTGCCTTCTTGTGATTCATGGGTCATAAATTATTTCATATGTAATGTACCCTAAAGGGTAAAAAATTCTTTGTATTAAATTTCAACCAGACAGTTTAAGGGGGAAAAAAAAAAGAAAAAAAGTATTTTTGAGACACTCTGAAAAGACCTGACCTCAATACATGGTCTAGTGTGTTGTCTCCCACAAATGGTATCTCAGTATCCTTTAGCAAATATGAGACTCCAATATGCTACAAGTGAAAACACTCCTGCTGTAACGTGGGCTTGCTATGGACAACCTTAAAGGAAAGGAGGAATACAAGATGTGTAGCACTGGATCAGACTACTGATGCATTAAATCAGTCCTGTCTCCAGTGGTTGTTAGACTGAAAGGGTCTGTACGAAAACAATTCAAAAACCAAGAATATCACCCAATCCTTACTTATTGCACATAGCCAAATATATTACCGGGACTGACCCCAATAACAATAAGCTTGTGCCTCAGTGAGTGAGTTTCAATAATCAAAGGAAATAATTAACAAAACAATAAAGATCATTATGACTTCCTTTATGTAAATGACTTCCAAATGTAAATAGATCAAAGCTTGAGCTAAAATTAAGCAATTCCCCTAGTCCACTTGCAATACTGAAAAGGAACATACATATGTGGTTTGTTTACAGTTATAAGGATTATCAATGGAATATTAGTTTATTCTTTTATTAGAAAAATAACAATTCAAAAGATTCTCAAAATGTTATACCTATATTCCTTACATCAGTAATCACATTTATTTTAATAGGACTATTTACAAGAATAAGGATTACTCGTACATGTAAATCTCCATTCTCACACACCGGTTTGTAAGATGTCCAGAGAAAAAATTCTGGATTTTTTTTTTTTTTAATGAAAGGGGTCTTTGAAATAAGCCAGCTGAAAGAAGTATTCTTACATGAAATCAGGTATATACAAGCTCTGTAAATGTCAAGGACAAAACATTTTATTTTGTATAGAATTTATCTTTTGGTTCACTAAAGTCAAAACACTTCTGTTCATCAGAACTTTTATAAAGGACTGTTTCATAATATGAATCCATTTGGATTATCTGACCAAAGATAAGACTTCAATGGACTTACTATATCATTCACCACTGTACCAGTGCCACAAAAGGGAATTACAATTAATTGGATTATGTTGGTCTCCACCCGCTGATTGTAGAAAAGAAAGTCTGAAAGTGTAACTATTTCAAACGGACCATATCTCTCATCAACCATGGGATTTGGGCTTTAATTTACCAATAAAGCTTAATTTCTTCTCTATATTCTCTTCTGGTTAGGGAGAGGTCATTTAAACACTTTATTCAAGTTATTCAAAACGAAAGGACAGTTTTGTTAAATACTTTCAAACTAGCACTTTAATACTTGCACCTTGCCTTTAGGCATTACTTGTTTTCTCTATTAGCAATGAAGTGAGTTGCTTTGAAAAACACAAGCCAGAGAACCCAGGCCTGTGTTTGGGCTGTAAGAATAATTCATGCTTCATATCCCCTAGTTCAGTTCATGAAATTTTGGCTGAAATTGTTACCTAATGTGACAATTTGTTATCAACTATATGAGGTGTGACACTATATAGGACAGAGAATATCACTTCATGTCATACAGGTTCCTGCACAGACATGGGGCAGTAAGAGTTTTCAATAGCAAAGTCCCACGTTAGATGTAGGGTTAACTGTATGGAAAAGTCACACTAGGAAAGACAAACATACAAATATAAATTTGATGCATGCAAATGACTCATTAGCTTGGAAATAGTTAAATTCATGTGTTTTAGTTAATGTGACTTACATGCTAAACAACAACAATACTGTTCTTATTCTAGATGTCCATATATGTATGTCTATATATATACGTCTATATATATTGTATTTCTGCTGATGGCTCTGCCTAAAAGCTGTTAGGCTTTTTCTTCACTACCCTTACTGGAAGATTATTTTAGTGCCTAATTCCTTCTAGTTACCAGCCTAAAATATTCAACTTTATATACTTTTTAAACAATTGTTAATATCAGTAATGCTTGCTTTGATTTTATTTTTTGTCAAACTTTTGCATTCAGTCTAAGTAATAAAAAGTCCTCAGTCAACTTACTTCAAAATCATGTTGCTTAATTCACATTTGCATTACTTTTTGCTAATATCTGAAGCTCTAATTCCATTCCCTGGATATTAGCGGGACTAACTATGCTGTTAAAGATAGGAATGCTTCTAAGTGCTTACTGGATCAGGGCATATGAGATGATAATTGTGTTTAAAACAAAACTTTAAACAGGAGGGGATTATATAAGTTGCTAAAACAAATATATCTTCAAGTGCACTGAAGGACTTTCAAATGTTAACGAAATGTCCTTTGATAATAATAGCGCTAATAATAACATGAATTTTTAAATATTTTTCTGCATTTTGAGAATCACATGTTACCCTGAATAGGGAAGGTTCTCAGTAAGTGCTTTTTTTCCGTACAAATTCATCAATTTCAGAGCTGCGTCCGCTCTGAAGCCACGCCAGCTGAGAACCAGATACTAAAGTATGTCCTGATCCAGGCGTGGATTAGTCTGCACATTTTAGCTTCTCTTGTACAGCGCCTGCTTACAAACATTGAAATTTTTACGACAATGAAAGTACCTTTCGTTTGAGGAATACGATGCTTTTAAAAATATGGAAGCCCTAAGTTTATGATCAAACCTGTGTTCATGAAATGCATGTAATTGCATGACCGACGGAATTAAGAGCTGCGTACACAGAAACATTTGAGACCTTGCCTAGGTCAATCCAAAAGATTGACATTTCAAGGCCAGTGTGGGCTTAAAAACATAACTCCATCCACCCTGCCATGTGCGATTCCATGCACGCAGCTATACGTTCTCTTAAAGAGCCTCAGAAGACGCATAAATACCCCCGGGCCCATGTAAACACCCTTGGCAATGTTTATGGCTCCTCCTTGGCAGAGAAGGGGTGTAGTGAAATACGGGTGGCTCAGTGGCACGATGTTTTCCGTTTCCCACACATGCCTCGCAGTCTCACGTGGAAGGAGGAGACACGGCCTCTCGTGCATCCACCGAATCGTTTCTAACATCACACCTTTTCCTCCATCTCACGCACGCATCCGCGTTTCGCATTTTCACTTGCTCTGCGATAGGACGTAATGCAGATTTGCCGCACTAACAGTATATTTGTGCCTACCTTTCGCTTTTGCGGGGTTTATCTCGATGTGCATTCTAATTATAATATTTCCAATTCCTCTTATTGCACCTAAACTTACAGGCATACATTTCAGGAGCGAAAAGGTATGCTTCGAAATGATCTTTACACTTCATAACGCATTCATTTTTCCTGTTCTTCAAAATAGTTCTTGCGAATGGACTTGTAATAACAGGAGGATTTCAACATAAAATAAGAGATTTTCATGTCTTTGGTTCCTTGAGATACATTCAGGTCCCTCCCACAAGAAATATATTAAAATATTGATTAGATTAGAGTAACATTTCAAATAAATGGAGATTTATACGTTCTTTTGGATACAGAATCTTACAAAAAGTTTCAAGGCAAAGCACAACAAAGCAGTTGACAAGAAAGATAGCATCTGCTTTCCTGGTTATTCAAGCTGAAGTTTTTCATTCTAAATGCAAGCAATGTTTCCGAAGTTAACATAATTAACCCACGACAATCCTGAAACATCATAATATAAGATACAGATGGAAATTCAAAGCTTTAAAAAATTCATATAACTGCAAGAGGATTATCATTTTTTAACTGCACAAATCTGAATACTAATTAAAACAGGTGTTTTTATTTCAAACGCTTTTGCACACTGTGACATTACCGGGAGGGTTATTTATGTATTAGTCTACTAGGAAGCATATACCGCTCGAAAAATGTGATGTGCGATAATAACGAACTTAAGAGATAAAAGAATGACACTCTGTTCTGCTTCCTGAAACAATAAAAGACCAGTAGTTCAATTAGTTAGTAATTTCCGTGTGACTATTTGACAGATTCTACTAATTGTTAAGCTCCCACTAACTATTGCTTTACATAATTAATTATATTCAAACGCGAACAACAAAGACATGTGGGCCAGTTGCCCTTTTGACAATGTTTTTCACAAAATGATTTGCTTACCAAAAATATTTTTAGAACTAAAAGATACTAATCTTAAGTGGAAATACACATCAAAACGTTAAAGCAGCTCTGCATTTTACCATGGTTATGAGAAAAAAATTTGGGTTGTTTAACATATCATTTATGCTGCATGCATAATAGCTGAAGTCTTCTAGCAGAGATCTTTCATATTAATTTAGCATTGCATAAAATTCATAGTAACAGGTCCAAGGGTCAAGCATCATTCATCATTAGTTGAAGTGACATTTGCAACCCTTTATATAGCAGCTGCTTGAAAGGGGAAAAAAGGTATTCTTTGGAAGAATGGGGGCTAGCACACAATCCTCGCTCTATCTGCGGAAGGGAAAACAAGGTGCCACTATGTCAGCATGGTAATGTGCTTAAATTTGGTGATGTCATTCTTCCCTAACCCCCACGAGTCACAAGGCACAAGGCAGCTGCATTCCTGAACTTAGTGGTTCGGGTGGAGATAAGTAATAACTAGATGTAAATGAATTACATTACTGTGGTTGTGAACATAGCTCTGTGCATCTAAATTATGATTTATATCAGGATCCTATCTTGTTTTTGAGAGTTTTCTACTTGTTAACAAGGCAGCCCTTGTTCTCATGGCATCCTCCAGGCATAATAGTTTCTGGGAAGCCAAAAAAGATCACTTTTGAAACTGCAAGACAGCATTCCAAGACTTTGCAGCAGAACACATTGGCCAAATTAGGACTTCTGAAGACTGTTAACTAACAAATAAAGTCTTTTTTTTTTTTTTTCTTTGTGGCATGTCTTGCCTACTATAAAACATTAAGATCAGAACGGGAAATGTGAGCAATTAAAATGAAAATGTAATCATCTGCAAGAAAAGATAAATTTGTATTAAATAGCTAATACTTCACAGTCCTTTTGATATTACAAGTACTTTTTAAGAAAATATATATTTTATGTCACAGTAATTTTTATTATGTGAAACATGTGATCTCTTTGGAATTATACACATTTTTAAATCGCAGTCATTAAAACAACATGCAACACAAAGTAGTTAGATTTTGGAGCTTTGCTAATATTTGGTGATTTTCCTCAACTTTGCTATTATACCTGAAATTTATTAAATTTATTCACGTCGTTAATTATCCACTAGTATTTAAAGCACTGTGATGATTACTAACTTAGACTACTACTTCTTCCTTAAAATGTTTAATGATTTTTACGAGGAAAACCAATGCTTTTTAAAGAGTCACTTAGAAGCGCATGAAAAATGTTCAAGGACATTGCTTATTACACATTGCAGTTCTATGAGGCGCTATAAATTAAGCTCCCAGTCAGAACACTTCTACTAACTACTAGTTAGTTTTCCGTACTCTGCGTACGCGTTACGGAGGAGAGGGTGTATGGTCTGCCCTTGCACTGAGTCAAAATACGGTGCCGAGGGTATTTCACGGTGAGATCTCATTATAGCCAACGGCAGCACTGGGCCCTCGCACTGCACGGCAGCTGTGAGCTTCAGACCGATTCCCAAAACGGTTTGCAGACCATGTTGGTCATATATTATGTTATCTAGAATATAAGACGGCCATTCATCAGCGAGCAATCCATCCCCAAATCGGACAAAAAGCGCTTCTACAAAGGACCAGTGCTACTGGTCCACTACTCCTATGGCCTCTCACCTTGCCATGGATTTTAACAGCTGTGCAGACATTAAACACGTATGTAAAGATGTTATAGATACCAGAAAGGCAGAATGGCTGTAAAAGGAATAGAACAGCAGAGGCAAGATGACTGGCAGATAGGGTTGCCACATCCCCCTTAAAGAGACTGCTCCTTTTCCACACCTTATGTCTCTTGTACCATAAAAATATGCATAGATGTATGTGGGAGCATCATAGCAGATTTCTTGGGATGCGTGCCATGCATCTGAGCTTCGAAGCTGGCTCAACGTTGTCACCATTAAGTCGCAGTGTACACAGCAACACTTCAATCTAATTTCAATTAGGGAAAAGTTACACAGAAACTTCTTGGAGAGTACACATGACCCTACACATAAATACCAATTAAATTCAGTATCATCAGTGTCTTTGCAGTGAACATTGATACAAGCACTGAGAGGAAGGAATTTAAAATGAGGCAACGCTTGATGACATTACCTCCATCTACAAATTCTGCCTGTGTTAACTAGTACGTCAACGATTAGTAAAACAGTGGGATTCATCTGTGAAGAAATGGGGTGAAAAGAATTAATTCCATGAAATTTTCCTTACAGGCAGATTGTGTGTGACACAAGGTAGAATATTGCATTATTATGCAGCAAAATACTACCTGGTAAATGAATAAAAGCTTAATCTACTGAGAAGCTACAGGTACCAGGAGCGTTAAGCAGTTGCAACTGAGGTAACAGGAGAACTAACTAAAACTACTTCTCATGCCAAGGACTCATAATCTCCTCAAACCGGTTGGTTTACGTGCTTAATTATCCATCTGTCCTGAACTCAGACAAATCTGTATGTAAAGGGAATTCCAGCATCATTAAGTGGGATCAGCGAGATCATACCCGTTTTGTGTGGATATGCAGGGTGTGCAGGCACTTCACTTAGAGTTGTTCCATTTTCTTTTGTTTGCCGAGTCTTTTATTTAGAAACAATGGAATAACAAGTGTGGCAAGTTAGGGCTTTAATTCTTGACAACCACTTTTTTCACTCAAAACTTAGAAGATGCTTCTAACATGCAGATTACTTGAGGGAGATTTAAATGTGCCCTTTAAGCACAGAATGAAACAACTCCTCCCCTCCCCAAACCCAACACCCCCCAAACCTGCAAGAAGACCAGAAGAAAAGTCATCCTAAAAGTGTTAAGACTCCTCGCACACCATCGCTCATTGGTGACTGGGGAGTTTTTAGTCTTTCAAATCTTCTTTCAATCACAAGATGCCTTAAAGGGACAGAAGGTCTTAAAATGTGCTCTCTATCTCCCCAGTTGAGAAAGATACATCGAAGGGGGAGGGAGGGGGGAGTCAAGCCACAACACAAAAAGCATTAATGCAAAGAACAGTGGGGTCTCTCCCTAATTTGACTTTCTCTACAGGTGGTCTGCAGCTGCATCCAAACAGGTTACACCACTGCCTTCCCATGGGCATTACAACAAAGTAGGATCTGTATTCACAAGAATACATTTACTAGCATGGGCTGATTCAGGTCTAAAAATAAGAAAAAAGCATTTTTCAGAATAGCCCGAGGTAACTCACTGCGCCAGCAGAAGACAGTAGCACTCTTGTTTCACTGGCTGTGCGTGATGATAAAGGATATCAGAAACCTTCTTCATATGACTCATTGAGGCCCACAGCCAGCTTCCAATTGATTCATTTTATTTGTATTAGTTTGTTTTCCATCGACTACACAACAGGCTAGACCAAATCAATAAACAATATTCTGTTTTCTATCGACTCGGGGGTAATTTGCACTGGGCCCTGCAACTGCTATATCTGATTTTATAGTTCTGGATATCATCATGGAAATGACGGGGCTCAGAGACCGCTAAGTGCAGGAAGAAATGGGAAAAGATTGCAAAAGCAAGGTGAGATATTGGCTTTTAAGCTGTTACACCTGCAGCAAGAGGTATGAGAGGTCTGTGCTGCCGCTGGACAGCTGCAAAGGCTGCGTGCCATGCTTATGGTCCTCTTCCAAGGGATGCAGAAGGTATTTCACGTTGTACCTAAGCAGTTATAAAGTGGAAAAAACACACACGAGCACACATTCATAGTCGCCTTTGGTAGCATGCAAAAATGATACGTGAATGAGATGAACATGCAAGTATCGTGTTTTCTTTGCAGTGCCCACAAGAGCTCCTGCAGCCCCAGGACAAGCATCCGCACCTGAGCGGGGTTTGCACAGCTGGAGCAGTAACCCAGGAGCTCGACGCTGCCAAAATCCCTACGGACCCCACCGCAAAGTGCTGCCCCTGAGTATGTGTGAGATGTCCTTTGCTGAGCTTCCTGAAGTAGACAGCTATGTCTGCTTAAATGGATTCCAGTACAATTAAGGTAAAACACGCCGCCCTGGAAGTTTGTAGCCATTTTTTCTCTGTTTTTGCCAGCTTGTCCACAGTACCTTGGGTGGTGAAATCTGCTAACTGGATGCCTCCAAATACCTTATCTTTGACCTCCTCACATTTTTTTTTTTTTTTTTAATTTTTTCATTTTGAAGACTTCCGCTTCTTGAAAATAGTGGCTAAGTGGAAATAAAAGAGTTTTTTTACCCAAAACTGTCCCACACCACTTCTTCCACACGAGCTTGCTGACATACTCAGCATAAGAGCACCGCAGCTGTCATTACCCCTCCACAGACGAAGACCGAGACACTGACTGTATTGTAATATGCTCTATCTCTTTTTCCATAAAACTTGTGAATCCTCGCTTTGCCCTGGGTCTCGGATGTCTTGGGCTCCTGTACTGTGCCTTACCAAAGTAGAGAGCTCCGATAATATTGGCTTTTCTACACGAGATAGAAATAACACACTGGATACTGGGGTGGATGTACGTAAGGGGTGGCAGAATACGGCCCAATGTGTTCTTCCTATCAAATACACTTGACAAACTTTAATGAAAAGTCTTCTCTACTTCCTACTAACAGATGTTTCCAATTTTTTCTCTCTCAGCACTTTAAACCACCATCTTTAGTTTTCATGTCTAAGAGACATTATTATAGGATACATCATAATGATATACTGTACATTCATATACAGTATCCCATACAATGACTAGTTGATTTATAATTCAGATCCAATAAAGGGAAAAATTGATTTAACTGATGACTAGTGAAATACTAAATGCATTACAATGTTTGAAAAGAACATCCTTTTCTTGCAATGCTAGTGACATAATAAAATTAAATATGGATATAAGATAATGCCCATTATTATTAGGCAAGTGGAATCAAAGGGAGCAGGAAGAAAAGCAATCTTTATGGTTCAAGGAATGCCTAAACTTCCTCTTCAAATGCACAAAGACATGAACACAAATGGAAAAATTTCGCAAAGAAAGTAAATTCAAACAATCTTGAATTACAGTATTAAGTTAGTTTTCCATTAACTGGTCTTGGTCTACGGGGAATTTCAGTAGTGTTTTTGCATTTGGGTACCGTATTGGGGGTAACTGTGAATTCCAGGGGTCATCAACCTTATTTTTTAAGCTCTGTGTTCAATATTTATTTCCTCATTATCCCTAAGCCCCTATAGCAGCATGAAGACACAATATAACCCCACATCCAAGAAACTCATATCCCCTCAAACGTTCTACTTCTCATCCCTTCTTCTCACTTCTGACTTCTTCCTTCACCCCACAAAGCCCCTATGGAGGTTCATCCCCGCAGCTCACCCCTTCCCAGACAGCCTGCTCTCCCAGAATACTCATGCTATACAATACCAAGGCGATACAGCCACTAATTTCCATGTCTCAGAAAAGAAGCTTTACAACCGCTCCCCTTTCCTAGAAAACTGCTGTGCAGCTGCGTGGGCAATGAGCCTGCCGGGGCGGTGGGCGAGGGCAGCGGTAGGTAGAGAGCACAAAGCCAAGGTGCCCGTGAACTTCCTCCTCGTTTAAAAGAGCTCTTCAATACATTTTACATTTCCAGATCTGAAATCGAGGCCAGGCACCTCAGAAGTAGTTGGGTTTTTAAGTTTCTTTAAGCATCTGTTAGAAGTCAGTCACTTCAATATTTGCAAATATCTTTGTTCTTCCAGATGGGTAAATTGCTTCTAATACAAAATAACTTCTATTGGGAAGCGGCTGTGATTCCTCATACAAACTTACTTAAATTGATGGTCCATTTTTTATAATCCTGGTACACTAATTTTTTCCTTTAGGAACATGTGCACTTTGCTTCTGGAGAAACAGTGGCAGACAGTAATCGCTCCAGAGCCAGAGCCAATAGAGTTTATTATATCGAAAGAATCATATAGTTGTTATAACAAAAATAACACCCAAATACTGGTACTAAGCTATACCTCATTTTACTGTTGCATCACTTTAAATGACTTCAGCAATCTCAGATACTTTACAGCAAAGCTATTATTGTCTCTAAAAATCTTTGGGGATTTTAACCTGTATTATGGAATTCAAGGAAATACTATTAATCAGCTTGCATAATGCACCAGCAGAATCTGGGGGTCAGCTAATTTGCGCTTAAACACCTACATTTGCATGTGCAAAACTGGATAATTATGCTCCTAGCTGCCCATTCATGTGTACAGATGGGTGCACCCACACATTTTTTGTGGGATAATTTTTGGAAGCCTATAGAAAATATGGTCTTTAAAGATTTTAATAAGGTTGGCGAAACATATTTTCTTTGCATGAAATTATGTAGTTCCCAAGTCTAAAATTACTTTGCTTTAAAAAATGAAAATTGGCAAGGGATTAATCCATAATATGGTCTAATTACTTTTTTCCTTAAAAATTAAATGGTCAAGATCTTAACTCAGAATAGTGGTTACTGTTCATGAACTGAAACTAAGAAATAGAACTGAATAAGGAATTCCATTAGGTGTCTAAATATGTATTTAGCTAATAGAATCCTCTTACCTTTGGCTGAATAACAGGTATAATAATTATGAAAGCATATTTAATTTATACATCTGAAGCATAAAGCTCTACTAATTATATTTTTGAGATTGAAATGCAAACTGGCCAAAACTTGGAAATAAGAAGTGGAACTGGCTTGCTGTCATTAACTTGCAAAACCACATACATACATAAACACACACGCTCAAACAAATAAAGAGGGAGAGAAATATAGACAGACTGACACAGCGGATGTTGAAAGCAGATAATTGACACATATTTTGGCCCTTACAGATGGTATCGTTAGCTTTTATTTAACCTTTGCATTGTTTAAAATGCTGAAAGTTTAATTCTTATTTATCAAAGTGGATTCAGCCACGTTCAAAGGGTATTTGCCAGTTTGTAACGTATAGGACTTGCTAAATATTGCTAAATAAACAGATAAGGTTTTCAGTGAGGATTGAATTTTCCCTGTCATGTTCAGTAGGAAAAAACAATATTAAAGCAAGGATACTTTTTTTTTTTTGCTCTCTGATATTTTATTATTTCTTTGTTTGCAGAGGTTACTTCTCTCAGTAAGTAAATATCACTGTGAATTTCTCTTTGTCCTTCATCAATCAGAACCGGTCAATGATAAGACTAGTGCAACTAGATCAAAACTCCAGGCTGTGTAGTCATATTACCACTCATATTATTACTAAAAGCGCATCTATATTCCAAACTGGGATACCATAACCCCTTTGTCATTTTCCAATAAAAAAGACCATACCAAATAGGCAGAGCACACCGTAATTAGCAGCTGGCAGAGAAAGCTGTAAATCTGTATGAGTTCTGAACGATTTGCTTACATTGTTGCTTTGTTGACAAATGATGCTGTACATGTTAATGTTCCTGAAATGTCCCCATTGCACCTGACGTGCCAATAAATGCCAGCCAGCTGTATGAATTATGGAAATAAGATTTTTGTTTATGAAGGTATCCCAGACATTTATTTTACTGCATGCCTCTTGACAGATTTAATGTCTGGAGTTACACTGAGAAGATATTTGCTACCTGACATAATGGATAATGGAAACTTTAAAGGCTTTTTTTAATGATGAGACTAATATATTTTTTTAATTTTACCTTGTGGCTACACATTTACTCTCGATATAAAGCTTGCATATTTTAAATGAAATGATACTAAATTGTTCCTAATGTACAATGACTTGGATGAAACCGGTGCTGCAGTGTATGAGAAAACAGAGGAAAAGTATCTCCGAGAGCTACTAAAGCAAGAACGTTACGTGCAGGTTTACCTGTTTTCTCTGAGTTGATTTTATCTCCTGTGCACATTTACTAGTATATCATTAGTGTACAAAGGTAGCTGTTAAGGTTTAGACATTTCAAAGTAGGATAAAAATCTTTTAACAGATGTATTTACAGCAGGCTCCATAAAACATTCATTTAATATGCTAAGGCAAGACACAGAGAGCATAGAAACATGTACATCTACCAACTATATTTAACTATATGTAACTGGATTCAGAACCAAAAAATCTGTCACTGAACTCTGAATATTTAAAAACAAGGTGTATGTTCTTAAGGAAGACACACACACAGACAAAAAAATCCCTTTAAGTATTAGAGACATGAAAACTCTTATTCCGACCCTGCTTTTAACAAGCATCCTTATTCTGGCGAAGGAAAACGATCTCAGGCAGCCCGTCTCTGAGACATAAACTCTGATAAGGCTCTTCCAGAGACAGGTTTGCAGGTTACTCTCGGGTTTCCTCCGAAGCACCCGCCGTTTCTGCCGAGCTCTCCGCAGAAGACACCCCAAAGCTCTCCCCGCCGCGGGGCAGCAGGTGCTGGCTCCCGGGAATCCCAGCACCGCGTTTTCCCTGCCCTGCAAGCGGGGAACCTGATTCCCGCTCCAAAGTGGAAAAATTTAGCCTGGCAGAAGAGCCTGTACTACGCAAGCTCTTCAATTCTTCCTCTATTAGCACATGTTAGTGTATTGTCAAGAGGAACAATAGCAACCCCACAAACTATTTATTCCATCAAGAACAATTTATTGTCTTTTGTAAGTTCGTTTCCAGCTTCTGAAGCTCAAGAGAGAAAAATCTGCTGGTTCTTTAAAACTTCAGATGTTAGGGACTATTTGTAGTCATCATATAAATGGGGGTGGTAACCAAATTAACCAAATTCATTTTGTAACCACAAATCATTCCTATTAAAATACTCCCTTCTCACCCCACCTCAAAGGAAGAATAAGAATAATAAGAAAAAAGGAGTCCAGATGGTTAAAATTATTTTTAAGCAAATATTTAGTGGTTACAGTTGAATTCTTCTGGCACACATTCTCCACTAAAAAAATGACACCCCACATTCGCTGTGTTAACCATTTTCCAATGTGCCAGCCAAATGAATGCCTCAGAGAACACACACACACACGTTATGGAAGCATTATCAGAAACGCTATAGTTAAGGCTCCTTTGCAATCTGGGCATAAAGGAGGGCTGTTTTACACTGTGTGGTAGAATTTCGTCTCCAGGTATAACATGCAACTCCTCAACAGACAACCGAGTTTCTAAAGTGTTCCCTTTCTTGAAGCAGAACTATTTTTCAACCTATTTATTGCTAATGTCACTAGAAACTCTATTTGGGGAGTGGGGTGGAAGGAGGGAAAGGCTTGTAACTATACATTCACAGTAACTGCCATCTCCGTATTTTGCACAGTTTAGAAATGTTTCACTAAAACACAAAAAGTGCATTCCTTTATTTCCCATAACCGAATTTAGCCTGTAGCAGAAGAAGCCCGAGGAACTCCCTTTGTTGCTCTGACAGTTGCTTTAATTCTCCCGTATTTTTTCTCGGGCTCGTTCACACATTGACCCACGCTACTTGGAGTACACTGATATATCTTTGCATTTTCAACAGATTTAACAACCCCACCGCTGCACGCATGCCCCTCTGCGCAGCCGCTTCACGTCGCAGAGCAGACTGGTAGGAGGCTGATGGGTAGAAGCAAGAGTACTGGCACCAGTATGGGGCTGGCTGCGATGATGGATGGCCAGGGAAGGTGTCCCCCTGTACAGTTCCTGCAAACTGGTTGTTCCAGTCTGGCATCCCAGGAGGCTTGCCAGATGGAGAAACCTTCTCCGCAGCAGAACTGCAAGCTGTGCTTCTCGGGAAACTCGAGGCTGTAACCCTTTCCCTCTTCCTCCACATACCCTGTTGCTTCTTTCTATGCCTACGTATAAACAACCGAGACAAAATCTTATTTCTCAGAGACACACAAACTTAACTTGCTTCTAATCCTTTTTCCAGCAAATTAACCCCAGATAACTTAACACTGTATATATAGCTTTGGGAATAGAAGTTAATTCATTCTAGGTCAGAGCTAAAACCGTGCACGTGATTTGCGCGAAATGGATGCGTTTACTGTGGTTGCCTTTTTTTTTAAGCAGAAAAGAAGTTTGTTGTGAAGTTGCAGTGCTTGGATATCATGATGTTTGCACGGTCAGACTGACGAGTTGCTTTCTGTGCAGACATTAAGGTTGGTTATCTGGTGATCTTCTTTATCTACAGTTGATGAGACACTGGTAGTAAAAACCCTGATAGAAACAGCAATTTGAAGTTAACAAAGGTTTATTTTGGTAGAGGTTAAGGTCTGAATTATAAATGTTTGTTAAATGAAAGGAAATACACGTCTCTTTCTATATGTGTATGTGCATATGCACACCTGTTTTACATTGGTGTAACTTCTCTGATCTCAGCGTTTTACATCAGGATACCGAAAGGTAAATCTGACCCGTACCATAGAGTCTCCAAAGGGCTAACTCTCATTATTTTTGTTACAAATGCCTATATTTTGCTCAGTGGAAGATTAAAGCTAATGTATAGCAGAAGAGCAATGTAAGGAATCCCATGGTAAGTCTCCATCCTCCTTTCGGTACCTACGCAGTGGGTAGTACAGGAACTCAGGCTCCACTATCCATTTGCTCTTTCACGTGCATGGAATTCATTGAAAGTAATGGGAAGGAAATTACAGTAGTCTCACAGGTCTCTAACAAGAGATCACTGTGTGGAAAAATGTGACTTGTCAAGAGCTACTTTCTTGGTATTGTTTCATGAGAAAATATACCATAAAGAATAGTTGAAACCAAAAAGCTTTGCATTCCTCTTCCAATATTAAATCAAACCAGATATTGGTAAAAGGTGCAATTTTACTGGAGACATATCAAAAGGTGATAATATTCCTATTGACTGAGGCCAGCGGTTGGCATAAAACATATACTCTGTTTCCAGTAAATTATTCCGTAAATGTTTGCATTTTCCCTCTGCAGTTCACCGTTCAGTCTGTTTATGACCAAGAAAATAAGCACACAAATATTAAATAAACCAAGGAAAGAGATCTAATTAAAGGCTAAATTTACTCACTTTGGGGGAGCATTTACTCTCAAGTATTCCTGCTCTTTCCTCCTATAGGTAGAAATTCGCTACCAAGAAAGAATAATACCTCAATCAAGCCTGGGTAATTTGTATCTGTGTATGAACAAAACAATATAGGCATTCTGCAAACTTTCACATGTGCGTACGTCCCTGCAGCACAGAGGTTTTTGAGGAGCAGAGCAAACTGTTCCAGACCTTGCTGTGGTGAAAGCAAAGCAACGCAAAGCAAACCCACGTCACGGCAGAGGACTGCCGCTATTAAACACCCCGTTAAATGACAATGGGGAATGGAAGGAGCACTGTCCACCAGGCTTTGGCCGTGTTGCACGTCGCGATTGAAAAGAAAACCCCAGGAAGATGCCTGTCTCTGTGCAAGGCGGGTTTGCAGGCAGCCTCCAGCGCGGGCACCACTCTGCCATTATCTTGTTATAGAAAACATTACCTGCCTCGCTCCCTATTACTTATGTTCTGCGCTGAAGAGTGGCACGTTGATTAATTACTACTCTAAAGTGCTTATAAAGCATCAGTCCAAGGCAGGTTTACTAGGTTGGGGCCTCCCATGATTTATTGACTAAGGAGAAAAGCAAAGGCCATTTGTGAAGGAGCATATTTTTCTGGGGGAAAAAAAAAAAAAGAAAAGTAATTTAAATTACCCATCCTCTGCTCCCCCAAATTAAAATGTCTGACCCTGAAGAGTAAAGCCAAAGACTTTCTTTCTCTGAAACTTATGCACAAAAATAAACAACAACAGACTTTTACTCCACTTTGCTTTAAAGGACACCCTGCAAATGTTAACAAAAGAAACAACCTGAATCAACTGATAAGAAAGGTCTGAAATGTTTTCTTTTGCTGATATAAGGAGCTGATCAGAGAACTTTAAAATAATTGGAGAATTTCTGCTCTAATACCTTTTGTTTTTTCAACATTATTGTTGGAAAGGCAGAAGAAAAAGCAAAAACAGAACACACTCACACACACACACGAGGCATATCCACAGGAAGGATTCATTTGGTTTTGGTTTGTCTCTGTTGCTATTTTGCTTTCTTTTTTTTTTTTATCAGTAATAAACTGGCACTTCGGGTTTACTGCGCTTCACTTACTAAAGCCTTTTAATAGTATATAGTACAGAATGTGAGAGGAAAAGATTCCCATATGACAGAGATCCTTTGATATTGTTACTTCAACCAAAACTTTGAAATACAGTAGCTGGTTTTGTGTGTAGCATATGACAATTTTTCCCCAAGTCTTATAAACTTTGATTTACTTAACTGCTGTCACTGATGTGATTCACAGAGAAAGAAAGCATGAAGAGATTGAGAGAGAGAAATAGCTAATGTGTTAGTCCATTTGATGGCACAGGATTATATGGTACAATAATTAGTGCCGTCTGTATAAGTCTACAGTAAAATATTGGTATCAAAGAAACAAAGAAGAAGATAATGTCAAATACTTCCAATAATTTTATCACAGGTTCAATACAGTATTATGCAGGTTTTCTAATAAAATTTATTTCTCTGTAGTAGCTAAAGTTATACCAAGAGTGAGAGAAAAAGGAGATGTAACTCTGCTCTTGCAGATAGCAACGTGAGAACTTCCACTGGATTCGGAAGGACCTTGCACCTGAGGAGCTCATGCTCTTTACCATATATTCTGCAATAACCTAACCTAATATCACACTAGCATTACTTTACAACATCATGCTGAATGGTAGCATTACAACTTCACGAAGCAGTGTGATTGAGGGTGGCTACCTTTCTTCTGGAAAAACATAATACATGGTTGATAAGCTTTAAAAAAAAAAAAAAAAATCCCTTGTAGTGAACACACTCTTTTTCTACTGCTTGTACTTGGCAAGTAAACATACAACCTACATCACAGCAGAGCTTTAAAGAGTGAGAGCCTCAAAGATGCCCTTAGAAATTGCAAGTGGGATTGTTAATTCTATTAGGAGAAATGAAGATTTCTCCTGGGGAGAGCAAAAGTGATTTGGGGATTTCCTCCCCCCTTCCACCGCTGACAGTCTGTGCAGTCCCAACCGCCCATTCGTGATCATCTCCGGAGCAGATTGAGGTGAGCTCTGGAAGCAGCCTGGAGAAAGATACCAAACACATGCAGGTGGGATCCAAATCCCCTGCCTGCGAGTGCGTTGTCCTGTCCCAGACATGACCACGTACAGTGACCATGCACCCAAAATTTGAAGGTGAATATAGCATTTGCAGGTCTACCGCACGCATTAGGAGGTATTGGTGCCACAAAGCTGAAGAAGAGGAGGATTTCCTCCAGAACCTGCTGAGATGCCTTGTCCTTAACTTACGTGCTCTGCTCGGGGAAAAAGCGTTGCCTCTTACCTCTCTATGGTGTAGTTTACCTATATGTAAAATGAAGACAGTGCTTGCCCTCAAGGGGTATAGAGAAGCTTAATTAAACAAGAGATTCTTAGCCTTAATCAGACTTCTCTCACTTGCTAAGTACATGAGAAATCCTTCAGTTCAGGAACAAACTTGACACCACGACAAATGAACCAGCTTCCTTACCCTTTTGCCTTTGGGAATTATTTTCCTTAGGAATAGATATTGATGAAGCTATTAAAAAATACGCAAACCAAACAAAAAACCAAATCCCCACGTTTCTATCACTGCTGATGTTTCTCCTTTGTATTAAATGCTTCCTGCAATTTTATTTTATAGGGAATCCTGCCTTTGGAAATTGGTTCCATATTTTGTCTACACCCACTGTCTATGGCAGACTGCAAAGTGCTCACTTAATTCTAGTACAGGGGTAAGGACACGTATGACGGAAGACGTGATAGGTGTGTGAGAGCTGTGAGAGCTGTGAGATGTGTATGGGGCAGGCCTTCCTCACCCCACCTCGTCTCTCAACCCCAACCCCTTCCCTCTGTGGTTGTGGCGGTTTGGGAGAGGAAGGACTCCATCACCACCGCTGAGTTTAGCCTCTTACCACAATGAACGAAACATTGGTCTTGCCAGATGCTGGACACCTTTGGTGACATCCAGTGCCTTCTGTGTGTACAAGGACTTTACCATGATTTGAGAAGCTCGGAAGTATTAAGGTGGCATTCAGAAGCACACATGATCATTTCTGTTTTAAAGCCAATGGGTTATTTTTAAATGGGAGTTGGTAAAGACAAGCAAGAGAGTTTCAGAAAAGTAAAATCTCAATGATTTCACTGATATATTATCTATTTGTGGAATAAATAGATGCGGAGCCAAATAATTCTGAAGTATCTAAATTCCACCTTCCATCTCCCACTCACAGAATCTGCTTTAAAGCAAAAAAGCCAAATTAATACAAGAATGATAATTCTCTCCTGCCAGGCTAAGAAGGTCCAGAGAATATCCTGAGAAACTCTGTTCTTAGGAAATATTAAGTCCAGTTTTGAAAGTTACTAAGGGGCCACAAAATTAAGAGAAATATCCAAAGTCTTGGTATCTGACTTGAACAAAATTTGAACTCTGGCCCTCTGAGAGTAAATCAGCAGTATGCATGTGAAATATGTTTTTTCCCTCCTAAGCAAAGCATACCAGTGGATCAAGCAGAGGCAGAAGAGGTTTCAAATATAGCACACTCCTTTTTACCGATGGGTACTCTTGGATCCAGCTTCTTCTGCTCTAGCACCCTCCTCTTGGGAGGGAATCAGCAGCTGGTGCTTGAAGTCAAGTGAATTTGGGCCAAGTTTATTGGTTTTCCAAATCATGATCTCTGCAATGCCTCCCATGCCCATTCCTCCTGTCCCACCATTTCTCTTGGGTTTTGGGTCCTGCTGCCCCGGCGACTCTTCCCCAGCCCTGCCTCTCCCAGGGCACGAGCCCTGGCTCCATGATGGCTTCCCCAGTGAGACCTGGATGACAGGACTGAAATACAAGCTTAGCACAGGAGTTTCCTAACTGTTTTGCTCTTCAAAAGCACCAGAGCTGGGATTATTTGCAAAATCTCCTGGGTGCACTCGTGCCCTGCTCAGCTCCTCTTCCTCCCTGGCTTCACCGCGTACCTGACCGGGCAGCACCTCCCTGCTTTCTCTCCCCCCAAAATGACTTCCCTTCATCTAGCGATGGCGAGTCCCTCCAGAGACACCCTTTCCTGCCCCAGCCCATATTATTTTCTGCCTGTGCTCCACCACCACGTTTGCTGGTTGCCCTCCCGGTTCCCATGTAGGCTCTATTGTTCCTCAGGAAGGGGATGGTTAATCAGGAGACAATTACATTTAACGGTCTCGGGCAGTTGTTTGGATGGTTTCAGCCCAGCGTTTGACAAGATGCTGCCTTCGGTGCTCAGTGTCTGTTAAAAACGCTCTTGCCCAGCCCTACCCGCTCATTTTGACTCGCCGGGCTGCACTTCATTGTCCCCGGAATTGCACCTACACAACTGAGGCTGCGTTATAAACTGGGTCACTGAACTGATCTAGGTTAAAAATATCCCAGATATTCTTTAATGAAGTGTCAACAACTATTCTTAGGCTGAAAAGCGACTGGAATACCTCCTAATAATCTTGCTTACATATGCAAAAAGTATGCCCTAATCTAAAATGTATTTATAATATAAAATGGAGTTCAACATTTGACCTGAATGCATCCCACCCTGTCACACAGACAAAGGAAATAAAAATGTGTTGCTGTAATTTCCTTGACAGCAAAAAACCAAAACAAACAAGAAACCTTACATGTATATGTCTAGGCCAATATATATGATAATGTGAAACAATGAGTTGAAACTCATCTTGTTAGTTCTAAAACTGCAGCACATAAATGTGATTTTTTTTATATCAAAGTCTAAATAAATAAATACATCCTTAAAACGTCATTGAGTAAAACTTTTACTGACTTTCTATAGAGTTTGGAATAAGGTGGCTTCACAGCCAGGGCTATGAATACTCTTCTTAGGAAAAATACCATAATGATGATTATTATTGTTTTTATGGGTAGTGGTAGTTTAATACTTTTTTATTATTATTATTATTAATAGTGGTAGTATCATCATCTGGATTATTATAACCACAGTAGTGACAAGATGCCCTAATAAGATCCATGCCCCATTGTGTCAGGCATTATAAAAGCACACAGTGAGAGTGAGAAAAAGTTTATAATCTAAGCAATTAAGGCAGACAAAAGGTGCAGTGAGAAATAGAGGCACAAAGAGATGAACTGACACAAGAGCCCACGGAGAGAGCCAACGTTAAGCCTCAGATATCCAGAGTTAGCATCTATTTAAACAGAGAGTTGTTTGTCTATACAAATATATACGTACTAATGCATATCACATTATCCAGCTTGAAGAGTGTATACCAGGATTAAAGTGATTTGGTGTTTGTTCTGTTGCTTGTTTTTTTTTTTATTCCTTAGGTGAAAGATATCTTAATCAAAACTGGACAGACTAAAAGCGGTACAGCACAGAGCAAACATGAGATTTAGCTTTGCTGGTGACTAACTTCAGTCAAAGAAATGGTCAAACCACAACCCATTAAAAAAAAAAACAAAACAAACAACAAAACAGAGAATAACTGTTTGTAGGATCTGATCGTGATTCCAGCGAGCAATGGCAACGTACTTCCTATTAGGATATGGACAACAAAGAAGAAACTTGGTGGTATTCCAGCTGATGAAGACTCTGGTTAAAAGAAGGCAGACAATGTGCGTTTTCTAGCACAGAGAAATTCCTTTCAGCCCTCACAACCAATCGTTACGTATCCGAGTTCAGAAAGCCTCTCTTATATTTTGCATATTTGATAACAACGAGTTAACTATGAAACAAAAAGGAATATTAACTTTTTTTTTTCTTGTACTGTGACTTTGATTCGTATTATAATTTAAATACTTCATATACTTGGCATTATGTACTTTCTCTTACATTTACTTTTTAGGTGCCTTACAAAGACTTTTATTGGTGGGGCTGCTATAATTAATTTTTTTAAATGAAAACATTTTTAGATTTGTTCGTGTTTAAATAGGCCGGATATTTCAGCCTCATTTACAGATGTGAACATCCCCAAAATATTTCAGCAGCTTAAGCCCTTTTTCCGTGTTGCATTTAAACAGTCAATTTTTGAGAGCTGCTTTTTCTCTTGAAGTTATTCAGTCTCATCTTGTCATTAAGTTACACTACGAGTAACCTAGAGTTCAGGTTCACACATGACAGTTAATAATTTTAGATTCTAGAACAGAAGAATTCAAAACTAAGCCTTATGTTACCTAGGAAAAAAATGGTTATTTTTTAATCAATGGAAAATAACTTAGTCTGTAGTGGAACTGTGAGTTTTTTAGCAAATAAGTTATTGCTATAGTGTTCAGCTCAAATTCATAAAAACAACTACACAAAATGACATTTAGCTGCGAGATCACATTTCTGTAAAGATAAACTGTAAGCTCTGCACAGCCATTGCTACCAAACGCTGTTTATCCGAGCTTTAAATTCTACTCCCAAATTTGAATAGACTGCAGAGCTAGCAGTGTTGCTGAGGAGCAATATCAAAATATGTGCCTCCTGGGTCTAAAAACCACAAGTTATTTTAGCTTCTGCTAAGAATTGAGGGATTTTTTTTAAAAGTTGAGTAGAGTAAGTAAATAAGTACATTATCTACCTTCATGACTTTTCTTTTCCTGAAAGCAAACAGCGTCCATCATTTGTAACTTGACTTTCCATAAAAGTAACAGTTCATAAAAATCTGTGAAACTACTACCGGGAACAAACAAATTAAACAATGACAATGTAATAAAATAAAACTGCTGTTATACTCCTATAGTAGAAGAATTGCTTCTTCGCTGGGATGAATACATCTTGCAGAAAACAATTTTAAATAATGTGTAACATATGGATTCGGTTTTTATTATTCTTCTAAAAGAAGACAATTATATTTATGTGATAAACTGTTCAGTGTTAGTAGCATAATGTTTATATTACTGGCCACTTAAATAGTCTTTGGCATAGTTTTATAAGGAACAGCAGCCTCCAGATCTTTTGAAATCCATCTTACAAAGTAAGTCCTGTCTGTTACTGGAATGCAATGGTTTTACATAGTTTTCTTGCTGGAAAAAAACATACTGCAGGTAATCTCGTCGTTAAACTGCATGCATGAAAAAACTTTCTGATGTTTTAGCTACAATTCATACGGCATTTTAAGGCTTTCTAACGACAAGTATGAAAGCCTTGTAGCTGTCGGGAAATAGGAGCAAAAAAAAAAAAAAGCAGCTTTCAATTTTAACTTTTTGGAAATGAATGATCATGATACACTGTTTTCTATAGCAAACCTTTTCAAGGTGTTTTTCTTAATCTCCTCACTTTTATGAGCAGCTAGTTCCTACACTCTTTTATTTTGCTGGGAGATTACATTTAAGAAAAGAGTGAGTTTCGGGTAGTTTTCAAGGAGCTGCTTTTGTCCCCATTATATTCCAGATAATTTTCAAAGGGATTACATAGAAACCATAGAAGCATTTATCTCGATATCTTCCAGTGCTTCTGAGTCGAAACTGCATGCATTTCAAAAGGGAATAAGAATGTGTTACCAAATAAATATTTTCTGTTGCCGCTGTGTGCATAGATTTTATTGTAAGCATTGCCGGCAACAGCCTTTCTGCATTGCTGGGATTCTGCTATCCTGTGTGTCATTCAGATAACAAGATCATTTGGAAAAATTATGCAGGGTGAGCAAATGTATTTCTTTAGGTTTATCAAAAAAGAAAGGGGGGTGGTGTGGGGGGAAGAAATAATAATATCAGTTTGGGGAATGTTACTGTCCTCATTTTTCACTCCTGAAGTACAAGTTTAGTATTTTCAATTCTCCACTTCTCGATTGCTTTAAAAGTTGGGGTTGTTAACAAAAGATAAAGTGAAGGGTATGTCAATTTAAAGAGTGTAACCTAATGGAAGTGAAATCTGCATATTCAGTTAATTTGGGATTTATTATCCCAGTAACTAGACTTGCAACTGTTCTAAAATCGTGTTGACTGAAGACTTGAGAACGGTACCAGTGGATGGCTACCCCCACCCCCATTCTTAAAAGAAAACCTGTGCCTGCTGCTTCCAATTTAGTGCAATCATGCCTCTTACTGGCCAATACAAGATGCAGCATTAGCTGTCACATGCAAATGAGTATTCATGGAGACTTTGAAATGTGCAATAAAGAATAAAGACATGCATTCTGTGAATAATTGTTTTCTTTTATAAAACTAGATCCAAAAGGGAGTGCCATTTCACCCAGAGTCTATAGCCTTTCTATGGTTACAATCTGCTGTTGAAGCCAGATATTAGAAATGAAGTGTGGATAAATGGATAGAAATGAAGTGTGGATAAATGGAGGACTCCAGTTTCCCGTGCTGTCAATCTTTCACAGTGCTACATTAGCTTAACAAGAAATAATCCAACACATGTTTGTGTTTCTTGCTATCTTGCTTTCTTTTCCAAATGTGACTTTTAAATGCATAGGGATGTAAAATAAAGTTGTCCACCTTATATTAGCTTTTTTTATACAAAGCCCGACCTAAATTCTTAGTTTTCAACAGCACAGATACACAAAATTACATAGCAGTGCAAGCTTCACTGCAAACCTAAAGTCTTTCAAAGCTCTCTGATATCACTTACCAGATGAGAGAGAAAGAATAGCTCAGATTTTTAGGGCCTATTTAGATGCAGGGTGGGAAATAAAACTCAGCAAGCTATATGCAGATACATGCACACATTTGTGGAGCTGTGAATAGCCAAGCTGAGTTCAGACACGCACACCTATTCACCGAGACTGCAGCCAGAAAGTCTGTTAGAGAACAAACAGCTATCGACTTGTATTTATATTAAATCATGGCATTACGTGGCCCTATCTTCCGCTGGCAGAACCCCAAATGCTTAGTCCAGTAGTGGGAGGAAAGTAAGCAGATGCCTGAATTGCAGCACCTCTGCAGTGAACTGGAGTAGACGAACTGCAGGAAGCACTTCAGTAAGTTCAGACTTGGCCGAGATGGGACCAAAGGTGGATAAAACTGGTTGGCCAGCGGGAAGAACGAATGCTAAGGATAAATGCTGCTGGTGCCATGAGGAGGTCTGACCAGTTCAGGCATGCATGGAGGCTCGGCAGAGGGGAACTACCCCCTTGTAGGTAACTCAGTGCCTTGGATTATGTTTAATCTGAAAACTGGGGGACTCCAGCTGAGTCAGAGCTTCTCAGCAGGCAGGTCATGGCCCTGCAGGAATCCCAGAAAGGCAGTCAGAGGGCTGGGAGGCATTACATTTTTCCCTTACTCTAAAATAAATAATTTCTTGTTGCCCTCTTCACTACACACTTTTGCTTTTCAAGGGCAATCTCTTGAAATACAGGCTCAGACATGCAAACACACCGAAGAAAGGAATCACCAACGTTACCATTACAACTGCTAACAATTACCGTAAACAGAGGCATAAAACCGCGAGGGGGAATCTGAAGGTGTTTCACTCCTGTAGGGAAGGATGCCCACCTACAAGGGCTGAGCACATTGACCAAACCCATCCCTTGGCTGTCTGCTTGTTCCTGTCATCCACAGTGGCAGGAAGACAGCCAGTTCTTTGTAGCTTTTGGTCTGTATTGTGCCTCCTAAGGGAGCTGAAAAAAGGATGACCCTGGGGCTAGGGCAAAGGATTTGAAACAAGGAGATTTGGTTTGTATTCCTAAATCATCACAAACTTCCTTAGGCATGTTACTCAGCTCCTCGTTTTCCTACGTACGAAATGTAGCTAGTAATATTTTGGTATCTCACAGAGATGTTAGCACAAGCCCTTCGCCATACATATCTGTTCATATATTATCTCCATGTAGTCATTTTCAAAAGCGACTACAAAATACTCAGTGCAAACACATAGCTCCGTGAGGCTTAGTCATGCAAAACACAATGCGTGGTGATGCATCCCCACCACCGCAGGAATGATACCCAGGACCTCATTCACATGTAAAACGTACTTGTGGCTCCTCAGGGACTAGGTCCCTTTACTCTGTAGCCCCAACACAGAGGAATTTAAAGCAGCTTATTCATGGATCTTTGCACCGCCGTCCTTTGCACAGGTGGCCCTGCACTTGGAGATGCATCACAGGGGAGACCCGCATTTGAAGATCTAATTTGGCTTTGCATTATTCTGAGCCCAAAATCCACATTTCAGAGGGCGACTGCAGCCTTATCTGCAGTCTCTGTACACAGTAGGGACTTGGCAAATGGAGTTTGGTGAAATGGCATGGCACACTACATAAGAGACTGACTATAAATCAACAGATTTTGGCTCTGCTCCTGGCTCTGTCACTGATTTACCATGGAAACTTGGGCAAATCTTTTACTCTCCCTATCCTTCATTTTCCGTACCCATAATGTAAAGATAATGATGCTGCTTTGCAAGCTCTTTTGAGATCTCGAGATGTTAAGTGCTAAGTGCGTTTTATTAACATTAATAGCACCCAACCGAGAGGATGCTGTATAACACTAGCCTGGCTGTCCCCAGTAAACAGATTGGTGTGGGGAAAGTGTGCATTTGTTAAGCAGCTTAGACATTGCTCATTCCTATAATACTTCCACAATACACGGGAACAAGATCTGACCTACTAAAACAAAAGAAAAAGATGCCATAAGGAGAAAATTTCTAGTGTGACCTGTCATTTTATTTCTAGCCCAGGAAAACTTGGGGATTTGCTAGAGATTCTGTGAGTTTCTGTGAGCGGTTATTATACTCAGCCACAACCACAGCGCTCACAACTTGTGGTGGAGACCACTTCCATTAGTAGGCATTAATCACCATTTTATACACTCCGGTTCAGCTATCACTGAAAAGACATTTAGTAGCTGCACTTAGTTATATCATATCACAATTTATATGTGTCTCAATTTTAAAATAAGTTAATTGTACTGAATAATATTCTAGCTCTTGTCTTTACAGGACCATAGTATATTACAATGTATATTTTTAAAATGCCATCTAACACGCTTTGTTATTTTATGCTTCAATTTTCAATGTTTCTGCTCAAATATGTATCACAACATACACAGTTGAAAGAGTTATGAAAAATTTATTATTAATGCATGTTTTTTCCTCTGCTGGAGATAGAACTTTGTTGTGCATGTTATAAAATGTTAAATATTAGAATTATTTAAAGTTAATAGGTTGCCAAAGAAAATGACTAATAATACATTATACAATTAGATGCCTTTCGTATTAGTGAATCCATTAACAAAATAAAATACATTCAAACAGAAGAGTTCTGATTTGCAATTTTTAGCAAGGATTGCCCATGTGTAAAGCTAAATTATTTATTCTTTTTTTTTTTTTAAACTGCTGGATACATCAGTTTGCAATTATTTGCATTATGTTTGAATGCTTTATCATGTGGCTCTGATTCAAAAATACGTATCTCTAAGTTGCTTTAGCATCTTCATTTGTGCAAAGCATTAAACATGGAAAAAACTTCAGCAGGACATACCACAAGCCCTGGATATTGCTCTTTCAGCTGCTTTGGGTGTCTTTTTGTTATCACTCTTTAGCCCAGATGTCCCCATGCAGAGTTTCACATCTCTAGTTTGCTCTCCCAGTTGTAGCTTTTTTTCTAGATAGGATCAATTCCCTGCTGTCCCACCCATACAGATCTCAAGTCAGGCATCATGCAGCTTTAGCAGGACATACCACAAGCCCTGGATATTGCTCTTTCAGCTGCTTTGGGTGTCTTTTTGTTATCACTCTTTAGCCCAGATGTCCCCATGCAGAGTTTCACATCTCTAGTTTGCTCTCCCAGTTGTAGCTTTTTTTCTAGATAGGATCAATTCCCTGCTGTCCCACCCATACAGATCTCAAGTCAGGCATCATGCAGCTTTGCCTCCAGTTATTCAGATGCTATAGCGTAGTGTTTTTCTGAGCACTGGCTACTACTTATTTTGAAACTAGTTATCCTGTCTCCTCAGCTGATGTCCACATTAACCTTGAACAAAACACTGAGCAAGCAGCTAGGTTTTCTTACAGTAAGAAATAGCTTTTAGCATCAAAGTGATATAATCTTCTAGCTATTTTTCTCCTGTATTTTCCTTTTCTTTTAGCATTGATGCTCTGTCTCTAGAAAGGCATCCGACACCAGCTAAACAAAGTTCTACGAAGAGCAAGTAATCTCCTCCTCCTCACATCCATCTTCTCTTCACTGCTGCTATCTACTTAATTAAGTCGTTCTCAATCTTCTGTATCATAAGCACATAATGTTGGTTGATGGAAATGTGTTTTGAAATCCCTGTTTGTTTGTTTTTTAATTATCTGATTACACTGGGAGGAAAAAAAAAAGAGATCTCTTTTTGGTATACTACAATAAGTAAAAATCCAGCAATAACACTATCTTTTTCAAGAGGATTTTTTCACCTTCTAACAGTCTACCCAGTCCAGTCTTTACGGTTCATGGGATTTAAAAGTGTGATGAACCCAATTGCAGCCAAAGTTTGGTAACATCATTTTAAAACCCATTTCAGATTAAAAATGCCTCTTGTTATGATCTTTACTCAGCTTACGAGAGGTGAGGAATGCCATGCTTAGAGTCTGCTGAGGTTTCAATCAAGATTTTGGCATAGCCTAACTCCAGGTTACTGTCACCCCAAAATATCTCCTGCCCGTATATATCCCAATGTCAGCGCCCAGGGTGCAACTCATGGATGAGCCAAGTCTCCTACATTATGTCAGCTGGTAATAGGGAAAAAAAGAGTGCGCAACAGGGACACAGAAAAGCATTATAAATTAGCTGGTTTGGCTGCATCTTGGACACTCCTTGTGAAGTGGGGGAAAAATATTATAAAATATTTGTTCCATCATATTCAGTTCTCCACATCCTAATTATTTCAAAATTTTACCATAGTGGTGTGGTATAAATAATAATAGTCATCATAAGAAGAAGAGACGATGCGCTGAAATTAGAACCATGGATTCATAGGTTGATTTCAAAAGGCATCATTCTCACAACTCACCCTGAGGTGTTCGGCCACACGAAGGGCTTTGATTAGGCTCAGATTATTACAGTAGAGTTGGGAAACAGGACCTTTGATCTCAAGAGATCTGAACAATCCCTGTTACTTTTACTGACAACAGGCACGCTACAGACTGAATAGTGTTAACATTCAGATGAGAGCTGAAAATTCAAGTGAGAGCTATGTTACGTTCTCACTTTTAAGACTCTGGTACCATGCATAACTTTGAAATTAAAATACAGTGTGACTACCTCTCTAAGTGTTTAAATTAATATGTTTAATAATCCCTACAATAATAAGTCTAAAGTGCAAATGAAGACTTGCAAGAGAAGGGGAAAGCAATGTCTCTTTATATTTATGTATGCAGTATGTGTTTGTTCAGGACAGTGGGATACAACACTTTTCTATATCAGGATTTCTTAAAACTCCCTTTTAAAAAAAAAAATCCTGTTTTTCCCACTAAATATATATGCAATATTTTTTATACACGTATGTATGATGGGATTTTTTTTTTAAAGGGAAAAAACCAATGGTGTAGTCAAGAAAAATTATTCGTTTGCCTATATATAGGCATCTAATGCTTCTTAAATGCTCTAAGACACCTCACCTGGCTTCTAGGTGGGCAATAACTCTCATAACTCAATAACTCAAGGGCATAACTCTCCTGTATATCCTCTGCTAGACCAACCAGACTTCTGAGGGTCACTCTGGTACTCAGCATCTCTCAAGTGGCACTATATACAAATTATTAAGTAACTGAATCAAGGCCAAAATGTCCAAAGAATGTATTAAGGGAAGACGCTTTCCAGGACCGTGATAATTTGCTCGTGCAAAAAATTCCACTGAATTGCACAATAATACTATTTTTAAAAAAAAAGAGAGAGAGAGAGAGAGAGAGAGAGAGAGAGAGAGAGAAAGACAGGAATATTCAATTCTAAATCCATAAAAAAATGATGGTATGAGTGACTTGAAAATTTCTTAAGAAAACAAATTTATTTTTAGCAGGAATATATTTCTAAGAAAGACTGTAGCCACAAATGAGACAATCAATAAAAAAAACCCATAAGTTTTCTCATAAAAGCAAAAGTTTCCAATGATCATGGAAGATGTAGTTTAGATTTTTTCCTTTTTTTTTTTTTTCCTCCTAGATTTTTTTCTTTTGAAAGTTTTCCAGTTTGGCCCCCAGCACTCTTACCTCTCACTAAAATAACCAATAGAGTTCAATAGTTAAAAGTATTACCAAAGACTCCCCCAATCAAAATCACTCACTACTCACAACAGTTGTACCTACCACAGTATTTATGGTTTTCCCAGTTCTCAGTATAGAGGAGACCACAAATATAATGATAAAGCCTAATCCCGCAGTGTGGTAACTTCTCACCCCATGCCACCCTGCATAATATTATGTAATGTACATCCACATATAACATCACCCTTTTTGTTGCAGACCCTATTGCATGTTTGTATTTGTCAGCTAGTATTACATACAAACCACAGATTTACAGATATTGACCACAGGGGAGAAAACCACCCCAAATATTAGGCCACACCATGATCTTCTAAGACCTTGAACATGACCAGCTTTAAGTAGGAACTATGCAGCTTAGTTCTCCAGGGTATCCATCTCCTTGCAGCCCAAGATCATCCCATGCAAAATACCTTTGATACTTGGTTCAGTTTGTCTATAAATAAGCCTGGCAATCCCCAGCTTCTGGAGATTATTCCATCATCCTAAAAATTGTAGTTAGAAAGTTTTCGTGTTAATACTTTTAACAAATGACTCGATAAATTGTTTCCTTCCCTTGTTATTTTGGAGCTCTGTGGAATGGTATTTCCTGTAGCATTACTATCAGAACAACAAACCCAAATAAAGAGTCACCCATGACAACGAAGAGCATCCCAAAAAAAAGGCAATCCCTTGCTACAGCGTGCAAAATGACAGTCCTTCTCAGTGCCTAAATAACACTCCTTGAGGGGTTATCAAGAAACTCTTCAACTTCTTGAAGTGTTACTAAGCAAAAAACCATTGTAACGCAAATAGTGCTGTGGTTAGAAAAGAAATAAAAGGCATGTCTTAAATGCTTGATCGTACAATACGTGCCATAAAATCCATGGTATGTTTGTGGCTGACCACACTAACCTAGTTTGCTGCCTCTTCTGACCCATTCTACTGACTTTTTCATCACACTGTTGAAAAGAAAAATGTGACAATACCATTGGTAAGAGAAATTGTACAGTGTCTAGAGCTAAGATTGGGCAACTAGGACTCATAATTCTGATTATCTTTCTCTCTTTTTTTTTTTTCCTTCACATTGAAAACAAGATATATTAGGATATATAGGAGATATATATATAATAAAAATTAATATTCTAGCTCTATCATTATTTACAAAATAATTCAAAGCATTGGTTGCAAAAATTAGTATTTCCATCAGGTTTCATCACCTAACTTATACTTACAAATCACTGTTTGGGGTACTGTACTTCAACCCCTTCCCCTCTGGAAAGAGAAGGGTAAGATATGGAAACCACATTGTCTTTTGAATACAAAAAAACCCTTCTGTATCTTAAAATAGACATTGAGACACAGAGAAAAAAAGGAAGAACCCACATCAGTAACACGCACATATTAATTGATTCACCAACTACTGTGGGCTCAATTAAAGTATTCTGTTGTCAGAGTTTTAAAGCTTGGAAAAAAATTAAAAAAAAAAATCTTGGCTACAGCTTGGCATATGCAGGTCTTAACCCAGAAACAAGCTGTTTTATAATTATTTCTGAAAATTGCTTCAGTCCATTTTATTTTCTGTGCTTGCCTGGGAAGTGTGAAAAAGAAAGAAAAAACTATTTTTGACTCAAGGCTTTCAAGGCATTTTGGTTCTCAGCTAGCAAGGAGCCCTGTTTGAGCCTGATATTTCCAACATGAACTTTGGACCACTCTTACTGGTTTCTCAGCGAGGCTGGTTATGAATAACTGCTGTCAGAAGTGAGGAAGGCTTTGCTGTCTGGGCTGTACTTGATCACACGGAGAACATCACCAAGGCTGGAGGGGGGCTCTAAGGTTAAACCCCAAGCAAGACACACACATTCATGTGTTTCTAAGCATACTCATATTTGCCTGAAAAATACAACCAATAACCTCCTAAAACGTCTACAAATATCTGAGATGGCAGAATACAACGGGAAATCTCACTAATCCATATGCACAAGAATTTAAGGACTCACAAGCAAAGAGAAAAGTGACTGCA
>NW_009228267.1:0-257 GCF_000690835.1 Fulmarus glacialis | reverse complement strand
CAAGGCCCGTTCAGGGGCCGATGGCAGCATGGCTCCCCCGGCGCGTGCCCCGGCAGCCAGGGCTGCCCCCGGGGCCACGTCATCCCAGTGGATAAGCACTCATGCCAGGCTTGGACACAAGCTCCAAGGGCATCACCAATGCAACAGCAGGCATTTCTCCAAGCACCTCATTTTTGTCTCCTGTGTCTCACCCGTGGACTGACAAACCAAACCTCCCCAAGAGCCGCAGCCCCAGCACAAGTCACCAGTGCCACCTG
>NW_009228266.1:8982-28226 GCF_000690835.1 Fulmarus glacialis | reverse complement strand
GTTTTTCGGAGACGACTTCGTTTCAGAATCACATTACAACAAAAACCTCCAAGTCCCTAGAACACTCCAAAACCAAACAAAAAAACCCAATGGCCAGCTGACTGTCATTTTACATTGATGCTCATTCAAAAATAATTTTCTAAGAGGCAACTGGTGCAATTCTGAATGCAGATACCAAAGGTGTGTATGTTTAGGACTCACTACAGTGGTGCACCCACTACTGCATGAACACGCAACTCTTACATTTAAAGTGATACATATATTACGAATCTTCAACGGGCTGTCAAGCTCTTCTCTACCTTCCTCCCGCTAGCCTCTACTGTAATCTATTTGTGATCCTAAATATCTAAAAAACTCAGAAGCTATAACCTCAGTTTAACATTGTCACCCTTACTTCAATGGGGCTGTGGACATACAGCACATAGGATCTAAGTGTTAGGGGCAAGCATCTAATTCCCTTTGCCAAAGGCAGGAAAATTTGGATTGCCTTGAATACTTGGCATTGTGAGCGCGCACAAACCTGAAAGAGAATAATTAAGATGAACGTTGGCCTGTTAGGTCTTTTTTAAATGGTGCTAGTCATGAAGGGAAAAAAAGAACCTTAGAAGAAAAAAGTGATTAGAAGCATTAAATCTGGTCATTTGGCTTAAATCCCATCCTGAGTCACAGTCTAGTAGGAAATACACTTGATCTCTTTTCCCTCCTCTGTCCTTTCCTTTCCCAGTGAACTAAGTGTTATCATACCCTATGTCACCCTTCCTGTTGTGCCACTTTTATGCAGACCTGCTTTTTCTGCTCTGGCTATGTCATTATCCTCATTTTAGATCATACTATCATACATACAAAAAAAATTTCTATTTACCAAGAGACTTGTCCTTTGTGTAAGCATTTTGAGTAGATGACTTCACATCTACCTTCTTTGCTCCAGTATAGCTTAACATAGCTAAGGAGCATGCTTCCTATTTTCAATTAATTAGAGCAACCAGGTGTAAAACAGTTTTAGAAAGTAACTGATCTGCAGACTATTTCCTCCGTAACAGAAGCAACTTGGCATTTTTTTGTTTGTTTGGGGTTTTTGTTGTTGTTGTTTTAAGATGGAGCTGTTCTTTGTGAGTATTCTCATTATAAACTTCTCAAAACAAAACCTTTCTTTTCTATTTAAAAATATTAGTAATATATGCTGTATAAGTTATGTGTCAGGGAGAGCACTTACTACAACACAATTTCTTTTCCAGTTTAGCCAAGATTACAGTTGAAAAGATCTATTTATCCAATAAATTCACCTTATTTAAAATTTTCCAAAAAAAGAACTATCAGGGCATTGCTAACAATCAAAATTTTACGGTGCATCCTTCCCTTTTCAGTGGCACTACACACAACAAAATTAAATACAGACCTAACTTCTTTGGTAAATGGCTACCAGAAGTCTCCAGAGAACCTGAGGCGGGGGGGGAGAGAGGGGGAGAAGGAGCATGATATTTTAGTATTGCAGGAGAGGGAGAGCACCTCCTCGCTAACAGCTGGGTCAAAACAACCCATCTACAAGGACACTGCTTGACTGCAAGAGGCTGAATAGGTTGTCCTACATTGTATACTTCTCTCACTTACACAGCAATACTTACATCATGACCCGGATAAGAAAACATTGCAGGAAAAAGCCCATCCTAGCCACCATTTGACAGCTACTTATAAGGAGTAAAATTTTACTGGTATTTGAGACAGGTGGTACCAGTCCATCTTTGTGGGCAGTGGCATGACCTGGCCTTGCCTGTCCTGGCATGCCAGGGGAAGAAGATTCATCTTGCCATCTCCCAGGTATAATTTTAGCAGGTGTTTTTGTTCACATTAAAGGCTTGCAAATGGTGCTGCTAATTGAATTACAAATTAACTCATTATCAGATACAGTAAGTAATTCCTTTAAATTAAGTGGAGATTAATTAGAATAGCTGGGCAGAATAACTGAAGCAAAATGGTCCCACCCCCCCTATCAACATCTAAACCTGTCAAATTATTCTAATCTGACATAAATTGATTTGGGATTATCAGGTGCATCTGTCAAACTAGCACCAAAGTTCTTCAAAACCTCAGTGATTCTCCTAGTATTAAAACTTAGATATTTGATACCTATAACACTTGAGAATATCCTTAAAAATAGGGAGTTATTTAGCTATTTTTCTTGAAAGAATGGATGCAATCATGCATTTAAGTGCTTATGAAGGGCACACTTGTTTGTTGTTCTAGCAGATTAAAAATCCCAATAGAAAACAGCCCCTATTATCCTTTGAAATGTTATTATTTATGAAATTGTTATGAGTATCAGAGTAATATTCCCTGATAGCTAATAATTACACTGAGATTTCCTCAGGCTATACAAATATATTCATGGAGTGACACTGGAGCAATCAAGGTTATCCTTCATATCATGATACCGTGTCTACCTATAAAACAGAACAAGATAATAAAAATGCTAAAAAAACCCAAAACCAACATGTTTTGGAAAGAAGATTCAAATACAGCAATTTTTAACATCTGTTCCTAAAGGAGGAGAAAATGGTCAAGCATTATAAATCATTATTAGCAACTGTAACATTAAGGACAAAGACAACTTAGAAATAATCCATCAACTGATCAAGAATTTTCTTCTTCCTCCCATACGTATAAGCAGTGCCACATGAAATCACCCAAAGCCTTACAAATAGCATTTTCACTGCTGAAAAATAACTCATTAAAGTCTTTTCATGTGAGTCACAATAAAGTACATCATGATAAACTATATTTTAATTGGAGACTATAAGAAGGAAATTAATTTCACCAACAACTTCTGTGATAAGGAGAGACATTGGTATTTGATGCCAGCTTGGTCTTGTAAGCAACTCTAACATTTCCCAAAGAAAACTGGGATTCAGAATGCCATCTTTTTAATCCCAGAAAGGGGCTAGGTAGGGTGGGCCTGAGAAACTTGTGATAAGCATGTAAAATATTAATTAACACCTCAAAATACCACCTTGTCAGCAATGATCAATAGCCCAAAGGACTGGGAGGACTGAGGGTTGTAACAGGCAACCACCCTTCCCAGCAGGAAGGGCTCCATTTTCTGTTCAGTGACTGATACACAGCTGACAACAGAATTTATGATGGACACCATCAAATAATTATTGGAAAAATTCCATTAGAAACATCATGGATAGATATATTTGTATGTGGATGCCTGAGATGGAAAGGTGACAGATCCAGATTTTGTCTACCAAAGTAGATCATGACAGAAGAAAAAGTAGTGAAAAAAATTTCTATTTTAAACGGCCTACTTGAAAAAATTCAGTTCATTTTCCAAAGTTTTTTCTTTTCTTTCAGTGATTGTATGTAGATGAAACTTTCATGTCTTAGTAGGGTTTAAAAAAACCTAGAAAGCACACCTATGCCAAGAGCTGAATGAAAGCCAGTGAAAGGCTAAATACATCACTCCCCATTCTTTAAAAGTTGAAATGGAGAGCAGTTAAAATAAACCAATGCTGGAAGATTGCAATTTCTTTAGGGGAATTCTTCAGGGGACCCCCGCCCAAAACCCACAAAAAACGATGAGGCCACCATAACTACCTTTGAAGAAATACTGGGAGGACTTACCCAGAAGTGAGGCAATGAGGTCAGATACACTCTGTCAGAAGTACCAAACACAGAAGTAAAAAACCACCAAAAAACCCCCAACCACAAAAGCCATAGTTCTAAAAGCAGGCGGTTTGGGTCATTGGCAAGCTACACCAACCTAGCCTAACTCTGCTGAGCAAAGAAAGAAGGCTTTAGACACTGATGTTGGTTTGTTTTAGTAGTGACCAACGACATAGTTCTTTTGAACTGTAAGGTTCAGTCTCCTAAGCTCAGGTTCTCAACAGACATGAAGTTCTAGACATTGTGGCCCCTGCGAGGACTTTCGCACGCACCCCCTATGGGAAGAGAACTCCCTATGGGAAGAGCTGAGCACCCAAGAAGGCTATTTTGAGAAACTACAGGGGAAGGAAGACAGTTTAGGATTTTGATATCCTCCAGTGTCTCATGCCAGGTTATACACCCTTCATGGAGTAACTTTAATTCAAAAGACATACCCAGAAACTGAAAACCATTTAAAGCACATCTTAGATTAAACAATCATCACAGAAGAGCAAATTTGACTGAAGAACAGTTGTGATAAATGAAGAAAAGCTTGTTTCTTTCCTTCTCTCAATGCAAATTAAAATGGTATGAAAACCTGACAACTGCCATGTCTGTGTGGACAAGGCCACATCTTGGCAAGTCCTCTATGGCCTCCTTACCATTATAGTACTGGAGACATTTGAGGAAGAAAGATATTTGCTGTTACTCTAACAAACCTGCTTGTTCCTAACCACATCTAAAATGTGTGTGTTACAATGAAGAACAGAAGTAAGGAGAAAGTAGATATACCAGAGTCAAACAGCTGGAGCCCTTACTTCTGGAAAGGAAAGAATGAAGAAGGGAGTTAGGAGAGAGTTAAAAATACTAACTGTAAAGCAATTAAAATTCTCTATAAAACTATCAGTGGTACCATATTAGAAAGCAGACCATTTCCACAGCCACTAAAAGAGGTACCATAAATTAACCAAATGACACACTAAAAAGCTTAAACTTAAAATCTGCTAATCCCTTTAGACTCAGCCTCTAACAATTTTGCAAGAGGAACTGCAGCTCCTTTTGACAGAAACAGTAAATCATCCCCTCAAGCAGCATATCTTACTGCAAATAGGTATGTAAGAAACTAAATCTGTCCCAG
Organism: Fulmarus glacialis; assembly: GCF_000690835.1. Taxonomy (NCBI): domain Eukaryota; kingdom Metazoa; phylum Chordata; class Aves; order Procellariiformes; family Procellariidae; genus Fulmarus; species Fulmarus glacialis. Next base: position 23,446 of record NW_009228266.1, on the reverse strand, counting down.
TCGGTTCAGAACAGTGTTTTAGAGCAGCTTATGATTATATTTTAGAAGAACTTTTTCCTCATTTAAAAATTCCATCAGTTTTAAAGTTAAATCCAGAGATAAATTGGGCACTTACAGATATTAGAGGCTTTTTCAATAGATGTTCTGGACATTGTACTACCTTTCATGTTATTCTAGAGGCTAGTTAAGCTCATTGTTTGAAGTCCAAAAGCTTTTGGAAATTGATGTCTAGGGCTAAGCTTAAATCTTTAAACACTTTTCAAAACGAAGATTCATTCTGAGAGCCAGTGTTAGCAGTCAGCCTTTTCAACAGGACCTATTTGCAAAGATGGATCTAAAATAAATTACTTTATCTGGCTGTACCAATGAAAGCCATTTTCAGAAAAAAAATCTTAATACATCTGTCTGTTGTATTCACAGAAAGTAGCAGTTTCTAATTTGTCCTTCATACAGCTGCAAGTGAAGCAAAGATCTTAAATTCTTTATCCTGAGGGGGGGTGAGGGGTAAAAAAGGGAAATGTACATATAAAATACTGAACTCATTTATTTGAACAGTAGATGAGGCAACAGTGATATGTTTATTGATTTGCTGCTCTACTAATTAACATACTGCTTTCAGCCTTAGAGTTTTCACCAAAAGATTGAGCTATTTAAGACAGTCTTTGGAAAGTCATTTCTCAGAAATGCCACCTTAAAACAGAGCAAAAGCACTATCATTTCTGGTTTTAATTGGTAATGAACAAGCCAATTCTATGAAGACTGTGATCCACGTGCTCCGACAAGCAAACCAAAACAACATGTTGCTTACTTGCTTCTAAGCAGCAAATACGCTGGAATAGGATACTAGCATGGAAAACAATCCCCATTATAAACATGGAGACGTCAGATCTGTGCCCTTCAGACACCTCACTCCCCCTTCTACGATGCATCCCTGCACGACTAGCAAGTTAACAAACAATTCCTTAGCAAGTATAAGAAAGGAAATAAAAAACGGGGTCCCAGAAATTAAGAACACATTTCCATTAAATTCTACCATGCTTAACAAGACAGTAGCTCATTCATTTTCTGAGAGATCCACTCACTCATAGCCACAACAAATGACTGCAGCTCAAACAGCAGGAAGGGAAAGATGATGTTCTTTATGTCCTATGGTCTTTCCGTGTCTCCTGACATCAAGGAGGCTGTGGTTATTAATACTAGCTTTTTTTTTTCCCCCTCAATGACCTTTGCACAAGGGGCATCTCAGAAGGCAGGAGAGGAGTGATTATGGTCTGCCTGAGCCCAAAGTCCAGTTTGTTTTCTTAACTCCTGACTTTTCTCAGCAATTACTTAGACAATTCACTTTTATTCAAAATATCAGCACAAATCCCTGACCTTTGTTCCTTGCTACATGCAGATAATTAACCCATGAAAACAGTACTTTCACACCATGAAAGGAAGAAAACAAGACCGCTATCTGGGAATTAATCTACTCCCTGGTCGGCAGAACACACAGTCTCAGTTAACAGTCACAAAAAAGGCTTCTGATAATACTGTCTCATTGTCAGCGTTAAGTCACAACAGAGGTCTTGCCCTTACAAATGCATCTACAGAGGTAGGGCTCGGAGCCCACGGAAAACTTGGAGGACGAGGACAAAGGCAAAGAGTTTTTCTTCCCCTTCCCCCAGTTTCAAAGGAATAAAGAGGCAACACGGATAATAAACACAATGGGCCCTGAGGAACCTGGTACCCATAAAGCGGTATGAAGCCCAAATACATGCAGGGATTTCCAAATTAGACACCTGCTTAAAACAAATATATCACAGCTCTTAAACATACAGCCATGGCACCAGACCCCTGGCTCACAGACTGCTGGGTGCAGGGGAGGCCCCACATAAAGAACTGTTCCTCCGTTTTGTGTCTCTCTTTTGCCAGCATTTCTGGCAACTGAGAGAGATAGAGCACTGGGACATCGACAGATACTTCTATGCTTCAGTGGATAACCACCTATTATTGCTGTTTGGATACAAAACTGAGTAGCAAAACTATTCACCCCAGGCCACATGACAGTTTACTTCAGAAGGCGCTACAGAAAATACTTCAGAGCCATGAGTTAAGGTGCACACGTTTTAACTTCCAGCTAAGCAACTTCCACAGAAGAAGTGTAAAACTGCTATTCGTACCCAATGTAGTTCAAATGAACTGTATAAGCTTTTTTCCCCTGATGCATTGTAATCATATCCTCAGTATATTAACGTCAAAATGAAAACCTTTCCTCACATGCCGAGAAGCCCATTTGTAATTAATTACCTCTCAGTGTTTTTATGCTGATCTTTCTATTTAGAATTTTACAGTTCCAAAGAATAAAATACATCCTCTTTAATTAAAAAAAAAAAAACAAAGCCTTTTCACTGAAAGTAGCAATACACTGATGTTGTGTCAAGATGGACTATAATGGTGTTTAATAAAGCTGCAAGCTCAGGTAGAGCGAACATGCGACGATGTCGTAAGAAGGAAATGAAGCAAAAAGCACGTAGCAGGAAAAAAAAGCACAGGGATGAAACAAAATGGTTGTGGCCACACGTTGGGATTCTACAGTAACCTCAAATACAGCAACCACATGGGAACCCATCATCAAAATGATCAGTACTTTTGTCTTCCATTTAAGTGTAGCTACACTGTAATTAGAAAAAAACTTGCAAGTTTTATCTAGAAAGAATTCAAGTAATCCCATTGTCCCTCCTCCTGCTGGATTCGGTAGTATTTTCAAGGAAGGGAAGGGGGGAGGGAGACGCAACTACTTTTATAACCCTCAGGATTTCTTAAAAGATGAACAGTGAAACCAATGGAATTTTTTCTGTCCATTTTCCACAAGATTTTACTTTGCAGATAGCAGATATCAAAGCGGCACCAAAAATCTCCAGGCACTTGAGCATTACAGAGGCTGGTCCAACCTCTGAATACACTGGTCTAGGAAGAAATGTCTGCTGGTACAAGCGGCAGCTCTGGAGCGATGTGCCTGAAGATCTCAGTGGCTGCGGAAGAGTGGTGTCCCAGTGCTAGCTCAGAAATGGAAGCTCTGCTCAGTCTACCAAAACTTTAGTAAACATGGGTTCAAGTTTGTACCCTGGGATAGACTTACTTCGACCCATCTCCACTTTGGATCAACTTTAATCCTCAAAGTAGGCAACAGTGACCAAAAGGCTACTCACCAAAACCTTTGCAGATGCTTAGATGTCCAATGTCCTCCAGGGAGCAAATCTTCTGCCACAGGCGCCTCAGACTTGTTTGCCTCATTGACATCCATCTCACACTGGAACCCACCAGAATTTTTAGGTAAGTGTCCTGGTTTTGGCTGGGATAGAGTTAATTTTCTTCCTAGTAGCTGGTGTAGTGCTGTGTTTTGGAGTTAGCATGAGAAGAATGTTGATAACACACTGATGGTTTAGTTGTTGCTAAGTAGTGCTTACATGGTCAAGGCCTTTTCAGCTTCCCATGCTCTGCCAGGTGCACAAGAAGCTGGGAGGGAGCATAGCCAGGACATTTAACCCAACTGACCAATGGGGTATTCCATACCATATGACGTCATGCTCAGCATATAAAGCTGGGGGAAGAAGAAGAAAGGGGGACGTTCGGAGTGATGGCATTTGTCTTCCCAAGTAACCACTACGCGTGATGGAGCCTTTCCTGGAGATGGCTGAACACCTGCCAGACGATGGGAAGCAGTGAATGAATTCCTTGTTTTGCTTTGCTTGCGTGCGCGGCTTTACCTATTAAACTGTCTTTATCTCAACACACAAGTTTTCTCACTTTTACCGTTCCGATTCTGTCCCCCATCCCACCGGGGGGGAGTGAGTGAGTGGCTGGGTGGGGTGTAGTTGCTGGCTGGGGTTAAACCACAACAATAAGGGATTTCTTTCCCCTGCACCGCTGCAGGAACTTGGGTGTTCACCATGCCTATCTACACAATACTCACCAAACAGAAGCCGTATACAGAACAGCCCTGGTCTGTGGAGCAGCTCTACACTCTGCAATGCAGAGAACTTCCTTTTGTTTGGGCATTAGGGACCGACTCCATGCTACAGCCTCCCAGAAGCAGGGAAAGATTTTGTCCTAAACTTTACCTGTAGAAGCTGCTAAGAACTAAGAACTAAGACAGCTGTTTTATTCAAAAGGATTTATTTTCCTTGCTAGAAGCACAGGTGCTTTTCAGGATATGACTATGTGAAGAAGTCAACTACTTGTTTGTCTGTCTAGCAGACCTGTTCTTCAACTGTAAACATACTCATGACCATGACAAAAAGAAAAGTGATTTTCCCCCTTCATAAGTCCTGTTAGTTTTACAGAGCCAACACGACAGCAGGCAAGCCAGATTTGAGTTCCCTCTTATAACAAGGGGAACTGGTTGCTAAGCTGTATTTTGTCACACCTGCACAACCTCACTGAAAAGGCAGGTGTAAACAGAAGCTATAATTTGCCCTGCTGTTGCTGATGCATGGGAAGGCTAAAAACCCAGCTTGAGCCAGAGCCTCAGTTGAATGCACAAGGCTGCCAGGCAGAAAAACAAAAACATCTTTTTACTAGCAAACTGAGTGTATTTGATCTGAAAATCACTAAGGCACAATAAATATGGAACCCCACAAAGAAGTTTTTTTACAGTCAATTTTCAGAGGAGAGCTGCAATTTCTGTAATGAACATGCATTAAACCCTTAATAAAAAAGTTAATTAAGAAAATTAGATATTTTTTTTTTTTTTTTTTTTACTCTAAGTATTCTGCTGCTGAAAAATATGGTATGTACAGTAAATATGGTTTGGGAGGAAAGGTTTGTTGCAGGGCTCTATTGGTACACATAACAGAGTTCTGTTCCGGTACAACTTAAAACAAATTCAGACACTCTATGCAGGGAAAAAAATATGAAAAAAAAAAAAAAAGCAGCACATGAAACACCACAAGATCATAAAAAAGCAGAACACAGATGTGCAGAAATGGCACAAAACCCACAGGAAAAAGAAAGGTCAGATATTTCCTATTAAAATGGATAACTAAAGTGTAGTCTCTCCCCGATCTCACACTGCAGCAAGTTTCAGTAGAAGCAGAGTACCACACAGTTTCTTCCATCAGTAATTTGGAAAAAAAAAAGTCTGTAAAGAACAGAAAGTGTCCTTTTTTGGTCACACAGATTAAGAGGGAGATTTTGAAACCACATTCAAACATTCCTGTATCGACAGTTTCCAACTTTTCTCTTTAACTCATCCAAGAAAGAAATCATGACAGTGCCCTGAAATAGGAGGCAGTAAATAAGGATATCAGAGAGATGACAAAGAAAAATACTGAAGAAGGTTCATAAAAAAACATATGCGTATGGTGTGACATAGACACAACCTATATGGAAGGAAAGCTGCAGATTAAAAGAGTCTGTTAATCACAAGCAGAGAAACATAAGAGGAAGAAATCAAAGAAAAAGGTCTACTTGTATCATTAAGTGAGGAGAAATACAGAGTAAACCTCTAAAAATGAAAAAAAATCCTAACCTTAACCTTTACAGTGGCTCATAGTTATAAAAAAGAAAGTGTAAGTTTTGCCAAAGCAAACAGAAAAATAGCTAGTGGGGTCCCGCAGACTCGATGCCTAAAGAAATGTTAGATTCATATGCTAAGGAGGAGACCTCAATACTTCCACTGTGAGCAGCCTATGCTTCCTCACTAACCAGCAATGAAAAAGCATGAAAAAAGAATTGGTTTGTGCGTATTCAGCTTTGGTTTTCCCATGCCAAGCCAAGAAGAGGAAAGCGGGCCGTGGCCCATCACTGAGGTTCCTGGTCACCGGCAGGAGCAGATAACTTCCTGGGGGGTGACTGAGAAACCCCTCACCCCTGGGCAATCAGTGCTTATGCTCTGCAGCACAAGTAACAGGATTCTTGAAAATATGGCAGCTTCAATGTTTATGACAGCCTCTTTATCAATACCCTCATTCCCAAGCTGTAAATAAAACTGACCAAGATCTGTAGCCTACTCAACAGCTAAAGATTAAGCTTCCCTTGGGTATGGTAATGGTGGGGTGGATTCACCAGGGTGGAGTGCAGGGCATGAGTCTGTTGGGAACAAAATTCTGTTCCCAAAACTAAATTTCTTTTTTTTTTATGATCACAGACCACCAGAGGAAACAAGATGAGCCAACAGCCTGCAAACATCACAAACTAAGAGTATGGAAAGACATTTATTTTTATAGCACACAGAAAATGTCACATCCTCACCTGCAGCTGATGAGCCCCATTGACCAATACACCCAAGACAAACACCATACAAATGACTAACCACCAGCTTGCTACCTGAGACCACATGCTATGTTCAGAAGCTCACATCACAGAGGACCTTCAAGAGCAGATCCAAGCACACCACTCTGACAGGGCTCAGAGTAATCCCCTGTCCTGCTTTCAGCTGGGATAGAGTTAATTTTCTTCCTAGTAGCTGGATAGCGCTGTGTTTTGGATTTAGTATGAGAAGAATGTTGATAATACACTGATGGTTTAGTTGTTGCTAAGTAGTGCTTACACTGGTCAAGGACTTTTCAGCTTCCCATGCTCTGCCAGGTGCACAAGAAAGCTGGGAGGGGGCACAGTCAGGACAGCAAAACCAAACTGGCCAACAGGGTGTATACCATATGATATCATGCTCAGTATATAAACTACGGGGAGTTGTTTGGGGAGCAGCGATCACTGCTCAGGGACTGGCTGGGCATCAGTCAGTGGGTGGTGAGCAATTGCATTATGCATCACTCATTTTGTATATTCTATCATCATCATCATCATCATTATTATTATTATTTTCCCTTCTTTTTCTGTTCTATTAAACTGTCTTTATCTCAATCCACGAATTTTACTTGGTTTTTTTTCAATTCTCTCCCCCATCCCACTGAAGTGGGGGGGGGGGGGGGAGAGTGAGCGAGCAGCTGTGTGGGGTTTGGCTGCCTGCTGGGTTAAACCACAACATCCCTTTTCCTTCAGAGCTCTTTCTATAAACCAGAAGCACCATCTTCACTGAAAACCTATCATACATGCAGCACACTCACTTGCTCCTCTTCCCTTTGTCTAAATGTGTAATACTGCAAACAAAAAAGGCTGTGCAAGAGAAGCAGGACCTCAGCTAAATCCAGGAGTGGAGACACACACTCCCCGCTAAACTGGAAATATTAATGTGACAATTAACGTGACAACAAGTCACATTGCCCATGTCATTTCAAAAAGCACAAAGTTTCTCACTTGTTTGCAGGTGGAGAAGAAGGAGCTCGTTTGCTCTTGTTCAATGTCTTTTTCTTGCACGGAGGAGAAACCAAGCCTGCCAGCTACTCCCTGAGAGCTGCCTGCTATTAGGGCCCAACTAGCCCACCTGTGGCTAATTTATGGCCTCGACCATGACACAAAGCCAATGGGGAGGATGGAGGCAGCATGGGTCGGCTCTGAAAAGAAATTTTGCAGGCAAAAACTTCAGTGCTTACTTCAGGGTGGTAGAGGAAAATAATTCTTTCTTCATTTAGCTGTTTTCTTTTCTTTCCCCTCACTCTTGTTCCTTTCTTTATGGTTCTGCCCTTCCAACTTTCTTGATCTCTTAGCCTGCCTTTCTTTTTACATCAAGCATTTATATAGCTTCGATTTCCTGAAAAGGAATAAGCTTAAATGAAAATCTAAAAGTGTATTTTAGACCGAAGTGAAAAACGCATGGTTTACTCTGATAAATTAAAACCTGTATCCAAGAGTGTTCTACCAGGGAGTATTTTTGCAATTGTTTTTCACAAAACATTCACTGAAATGAGTATGTCCTTATGAGCTAATGGGAGTGTGCTCCTGTGTCACAAATCACAGCAGCTCCTGCTGCACCAGAGCAGTACTCTGACCCAGCCCACATCGCTAGCCTTGCTCAGCGACAGGCATTATTAGGTGCTTTGGGGAACAAGCCTGGGAATAAGCACTTATGAAATTGCCTTTCCCTGTTTAGAGGTTGCAATCCTTACCTGTTACAAGAGCATGTTCCATGGTGTTGGTTTCTCACAGAAGTATTTTAGGATGTTTGTGGGAGCCTTTGAATGCCAAGGCTTCTTCAGATATGTGTTTATTTGAGTTTCTACATATGTTTAGGTCCTGAAAGAAATGTCCCCGCAAACAATGTATTTCTTATGCAAATGTTCACAGAAAGTCATAATTAATGTAGATTCAAATTTTAAAAATTCTTTTGTTTTGGTATTTCTGCATGCTGTTGCTTTGTAAATGCAGACTGGTTGACTCCTCTGCAGAGAGGCAGCCCACAGCTGATTCATCACTGAAGTCTTCTTCTGAATCTGAAGTAATAGAAAAATCTTAGGCTGATTTTCAAACAGGCGAGCTCAGTCCACAGACCAGGTGCACATGAAGCCTTCCCACTAGAATCCTCCCCTCTCACACATGCCTGATCCCAATGTTGGGTGTAATTAATTCTCATGTCCTCTCACACATCTTCCCTCTCATTACCAAGATTGTGATTATACTGGATGGTGACTTGTCTAGTCTATTAAAATGCATATTACATGACAAAGACCTTCAGCATCCAGAAGTGTCAGTCCAGCACACTTCAGCTCCTGCTGACACTAGTGGGAGTCTCCCACATGTAGGGATCTAAATATCTGAGCAGGGATCTGTGGCGTGGCTATGAGGACAATACTGCCTTTAGTCACTGCTAGCACACAAGCAAGTAGAGAAACATTTTTCTTCAGTCTGTTCTTTGGTATCCTCAAGATGAAGCATCTTTACTCTCTCTTCAAGAAACTCACCATGTCCTGCACTGGAGAAAAAAAGTCAGGAATAATTAAAGACGACATCTGCTGTCCAAACTTCTGACAGAAGTATCTTTGATAAATAATTAATCTTAAAAATCTTGAGAGGTATGAATGAGGTGGCAAATGAGGTGCTCCTCTTCAGCAGACAGGCCTTCCTGGGTGACCTCCTACGGCACAAGCAGTTTATAATATCCTGGAGAGGGCACAAAGAGAAAACAGTTTTAACAAATTTGTCAATGAAGCTGTCAAGTACAGGTGTATGCTATAACCAGGTACTTGCATATTTCATAGCAGACGCTATTATGCAATTCATGAAGTATCAGATAGCTTCCCACAATGAATTCAGGTAAGAAAAGGGAAAATATCAGCCTCAACTCACCAACCACAACCGAAAAGCAATGTAACACATCAATAAGAGTTCGCACAGTGTGTATCCTTCATGTGGGATTGCGGTGACAAATATCCATGCAGTTACAAACTAGATGATATTACACTGTTTAGACTTCAGGGAGCATCCTGCCAATTTTCTGTCTATCATTTATTTTTAGATCTGGTGGTGTACACACTTTGAGTGCTCTTAGCAGAAGGTCACACATCCAGTGAAGTTTCAGCACCAAACCATTTTCCATCTTTGATTTTGAATAGTTTCATTGTAAACGTTTTGTTACACTTCTTTTCCGGGGACATATCCGTAAGAGTCAGAAAGAGATCAGGGAGCTGAGTCTTCCAGCAATGCAATTCTTTTGCTTTCTCCAGCGTTTACTGTCATACACACGAACTGAAACATTTGCAGTAATAAAGTTTGCTCTTTTTAACCTTATTCATTCTTCCTAGAGCTCTCCTGATCCCTATGCTAGGGATACCTGTAACAAACAAATGTATAAAGAAACACTTTATCCCTTCTCACAGTTAACAAGTAACAATGAACCTTCTTCATAATGGAAAATTGTACAACTAAAATTTTAACAGAACCAATCTTTGGGCTCTTAACTGAAGGGCAGTTCTGGATAAAAAGATACAGATCAAATATGTGCATATAAAATACATATAAATTAGATACACATTTACTGCTTTGGACTAGATTAGCCTACATGAAAATTCTTTATGAGAGAGGATTGAAAAGGTAAATTTCTCCGCTGAGAGTGCTTGAGCTGATCTCAACTAAAAAAAGTATTTCAAAGAGGTATTGTTATGTGGTAGGCAATGTGGTAGGCAATGCATTAATGTGGAAGTGAAAAGCGCTCTGTGCTGAGGAGGGGCTCTCACATGGTTTGAATTTGACAAATTCAAAACAGTAGTAGGACGGTTCATCAGGAAAGGTGAGATAGATATGCAGAAAGATATTTGAGTATGGCCTGCAGCAAGCTACTCCTTGCTCATACTTTGAGACCCTGAAAAATAGTTTTCACAGTTTTGTTTTTTCCATTTGTGTGTTATATGGGTCAATTACATTAAATTTTGGACATTTTCCCATCTACTTGCCAACCACCATTTACTTAACATAAATATTGATTTTTTTGTCTCGGTTAATCAGAGATCATCTGACAGTCTCTTACAATGTCTAGCCGACTCTGCCAAAGGAAAGCTCCACACAGATCCTGTTAGATTGCCATAATTTACTGAGGGGGAAATACTTTTATAACTGATTTTACTTTCCTTCCACTTCTGGCAAAAGAAAAGTTATGAGGTGAATCATGCTTACCTGAATCCATTTTACAGAAGCAGGAGCAAGGGTGCCTAAGATTACTCACAACCAGATTTAATTAGGACCCATTTTGGATGACCAAACTGACTTAAAAGAAGGCAGAAAGGAAAAAAAACCCCACTCGGTTCTACACAGATGATGTTATGTACATGCGTATGTGTCAAAGTAAAATCTCTAAGGACTTTTTTTGACTTGGAAATAGGTGGTGCTTAATAGAGACTTTACAGTTTATTAAAAAAACTATGAAGACATTCAAAGACATTTTCTTGTCTGACGTTTGTACTCTTTTGGTATTTAGACTGAGAAAACAAGTACAACGTTTGTGCTGCAGAAGTATTTAATACTTTACACATTGCTAAGGGGGCACAATGTTTTATAAGTTATTTTGTAAGAGCCTCCAGCACGTCTCCCTTCAGTAACATCCCATGAATCCTGTTTAAATGAGTGTTAAGCCTGGAAACTCCTGAGGTGCACCTGGACTGTAACCACTCTTTTGCTGCTTTAATCTTCTTTTGATTGCATGTAGCGCACCTTATCCTTAAAAGTCTAAACACATTGTGCATTTTGATAGAAGACCACAATCCAGTTTCAATTTGCTTTTATTTATTGGCTGACCTGGCCCATCACTAAGGTTGCATTACACAAAGATGAGAGCCTACTGTGCCCCCTGCTAAATAGCTAGGTGATTACACACAGTCAATGATCAAAATTAATGTTAAGGAAAAGTTCAAGGCTATTAAAAAAGAGGCCAGAAAAAAGAAGCCTTTTATTGAACACCTTCTAATATTTTGAAGTTTTTTTTGAATGAGATCAGCTAACCAAACTTATTAGGGCAACACAGAACTCTTACTGGGTACCATTTAAATCTTGTAGTTTTGCTGACACTTGTCCTTTGAAGAAAGAATGGCTAAATTTGGTTCCATAAAATACAAGCACACTCAGATTTTTGTTTACAAGTCCACTGAAGACCTGAGAAAAGAATTTAAAAAAACTTCTAAAGAATGACATGTCACAGGTATTCTTCCACAAAAATAACTTCTGCAATTTGTGTTCTCCCAATACTACATTGTATCTGTGATTCAGACAGGAAGAAGTCTAATTTATATGGACATCCACATCTAGAAATAACAATTTTGAAAAGAAGCAGGAAATATATTTTCTCAAAATAAATTAAATGAGAAAAGTCCACTTCTCTTATGACCATGATGAGCCTGCTTTTATGCAGTTTTATATAGTTTTCATGTTTAGTGAAAGAGGATATTCTAAATTAAAATACAATTATTTTACCAAGAAACATACCCTTCTGCCCTTACAAGAATGTCCCATAAGCTGAAGAGCTCAATATTGTGGACATTATGGAGCAAATAATTGCTTCCTCCAGAGAATGTCATATTATGTCTCCTACACAATGCAATACAATTTATTTTATAATGCGTTTTCACAGAAATACCTCACTATTCGCAGAAGTTATGTAATACCAAAGCATTCTATTGTGGAGTGCTTCAATGAAAGGGAAGCTGTGTAAATGCAGGCAGATGAAAAAGTGAGCTAAAAAAGTTTGTATGTTAGTATTGAGGGTGCTGGTCTCAAGCCGGGAGTTGGCAATGAACAGAAACTTTCCTGTTGCAGACAGGACAGGAAATCTAAATTTCCTAATGCATCGTTAAAGCGGATGTGAGGCAGAGAAGCGCAGAGCCTGGCGGGGTGAGGGGGGGAACTACTGCAAACAGCAGAGAGGAGAGAACCACAGGATGAATTTTAAACAGAAGAGGAGTCAACGGTGGACCGACGGAAGGCTGTAATTAGGAGACTAAGAATGATACAGGGAGAAAGCAGAGCACTGTGTAGGATGTGAAAAGTCTTGGAAGACAAGGAGACGGTTTTGTAACTAGAAGAATTCAGAATACAAATAAATGTGTACATCTTACAGGTCCATGGTTATTTGACCTGGTGTGCAGCACTATTATTGAAGACTTTACAGACAAAATGCCGTGTGAGAAAATGAAAGTTTTAGGAGCCTCCTTTGCTGGCTGGTGAATCCTCACTGAACCCACAGACATTAGCAGCACAGAAAGTTACAAAAAGACTAATTCCACTAAGCAGCTGCAATGGCAACTGCAAAGATGCTTCTGGTTCCTGGACAAAACTGGTTTGGGACTTCGGGTGAATGTCGTCTTTTTTTTTTTCCCCCTTGACTTTTTTTTTCTGAACTAAAACTAAAGCAAAATTTCCTAAAAAACTGAAGCTCTGACTTTTGTCCATCTCCAGAGGCAGCGTTGAGGCTCAAGAATTAATTGCAGGAACTATGGCATGGAATAATGTATCAACAATTTGGAGGAGCAGGATGTGTAGTTTTACGGCTGATCTTGAACCATGGGACATCCACGGATTCTCCAAAATTGCTCTAAAGATAAATGAACTGTAATAGTACATCATGCCATGATTGCACGTTGACGCCATTTCCTGAAGTGATGTGATGACACTGTGGTAGGACCATTAACCCATCTGTCACTTTCTCCATTTGTCTCAATCAAACTGACAACAGGATTGTGTAAATGTGACTTTGGGCAACGCAAACCCAGTGTTATGGACCTGACGTATAAAAAAGCAGTTGGTATTGAAAAGAGGGACTGACATGACATAGATATATGTTTGAAAGTAGGACCCTTGCTAGAGGACACTTAAGTAAAAGATTTGTCATTCCTCTCAAGCAATTTGAGATTATTGCTAAGACACCCCAAAGATCACTGTAATTTTTTGACAATCGGCCTGCACATATTATACAGACCGTCACACCAAGCATCAGAAAAAACAAATTCCTCTACGGTCTCATCTTTCTAAAATAGAGACATCCAGTTATCAGTAGGCACATCTGAAAATACTGCCAGTGCACTGACAGTTTTAGAAACACCGTTCAGGACTGTTAGGAACAATATTTTGATAATACTGTTGCCCACATTTCAGCCAAAACTTCCGTTTCCATTAACTGAAATCCTGGTGGACTGAGGACTGTCAGGCTCGTTTGAACACAGCTATATAGATCAGAACCATCCTCTCCTTTCATATTAATTTAAAAAGATAAAAGTATAATTTATATGTGTCTTGTCTCTTGTCTTTAAGATATGATATGTATTTACCACATAACTGAATCTCCAAAGATGCAATAACTGCTATTCTAACATTTCTTCTTCTTTCCATATCTAAATAAAGATATAAATATCCAACTCCTGTGTGCAGATTATTGTAGTCCAAGGAAATAATAATTAAACATCTTCCTGCAAAATTTTCTCCTTCTCTCCTTCCTTTTTATTCCTAATTCATTAAAGTACACATGGAACACAAATTTCTGCTGCCTTTTAACAGATTTTGGTCTGTTGAAGTGTAATCCATCTTGCAATGTAAATAATGAATAATTACAGATCAGCTTGTAGAAGTGAAGAATAACAGAGAACATTTTCTGGAACTCAGAAAAAAATCTGCAGAATACCTACTAGGACATTGATATTTAGGACTAGTATGTAGAAGTAAATAGTAATGAGAACTAGTATTTAGAAGAGCTGAAGACCGGTGATAGACTTAAGACTGAAAAAAAAAAAAAATCATATTGCAATGTCATCAATAAGCATTGCTCTGCTTTCCCGATGTTGTTTTGCTGATAAAGGGCTAAAGCTGTTAAATTCTAGAACATTTCAGGATAGAGAAGATGAAAAAGCCAGCAGCTGTTTCAGAAATATTAACTAGACGCTAGAAATGAAAACTAAAAGTCACAGGGTCCACAAAGATACTAGTTTGGTGACACATTTTCGCCCCAGCCTCTATCTAATGTCCCTCGGTGTCCCACAGATACTTCCCTCCCTGAGAAAACCGCCACTATTCATCTCTCTGTTCCAAACACCGAGTCTCTTTATTTGTTGATTTTGAGCCCTTGTAATATTTCAGCATGATCAGTTTCACGATCCGGAGGACAACTGGT
>NW_009228266.1:412-8834 GCF_000690835.1 Fulmarus glacialis | reverse complement strand
TGAGCAGTGCTGACACAGAGTCAAGGCCTTTTCTGCTCCTCACCCCACCCCACCAGCGAGGAGGCTGGGGGTGCACAAGGAGTGGGGAGGGGACACAGCTGGGACAGCTGACCCCAACTGGCCAAAGGGATATTCCATACCATATGACGTCATGCTCAGCATATAAAGCTGGGGGAAGAAGAAGGAAGGGGGGGACATTTGGAGTGATGTTGTTTGTCTTCCCAAGTAACTGTTGTGTGTGATGGAGCCCTGCTGTCCTGGGGATGGCTGAACACCTGCCTGCCGATGGAAAGTAGTGAATGAATTCCCTGTTTTGCTTTGCTTGTGTGCGCGGCTTTTGCTTTACCTATTAAACTGTCTTTATCTCAACCCCTGAGTATTCTCACTTTTACCCTTTTGATTCTCTCCCTCATCCCACTGAGGAGGAGTGAGCGAGCGGCTGTGTGGGGCTTAGTTGCCAGCTGGGGTTCAACCATGACACTGACACCACACTCGGCTCTGCCCGCCTATTTATTTCCAGACCCAGCCAGCTGCCTTGTCATGGCTGCAGGAGCAGGACAAGGGGGGACAAGCTGGTGAAGCAGGAGCAAGTGGAAGGACATGGGCGGAAGGAATCTCCAGCTAGCACTGCCACCAAACAGTGTACCTTGACTCGGGCCTTTGGTGTTACTGGTCTCTAAAGTGCAATCAGAGCAGAAAGAACAAATTGAGGAGGGCTTGTGAAAGCTTGCCTGTTTTTCCTACTATATCAGTTGTCTAAAAAAAAAGTTATTACCTCCCCCTAAAGCCTTTTCTAACAAATAATACGTTCCATCTGCCAAGTTTTCTTTTTTTTCTCTTTTTTTAAATGCCTCAATCATCCAGGGATAAAGGAACGACAACTGTATTTATTTTATTTCCCTAAGTGTAATCTCTCTCCACAGCAGATGTGACAATTTACTGCCAAAGTAAGTTCATCACACAATTAGCGGTGTGAAAGGAAAGCCTATTGTGTACCATAATGGTTTTTCTCGCCATTAGCAGTTAATAATTACCGACACCGGCTTCACGGCGGGCTAGGCCCCCCCTGCCCAAGCCCGGGCTTTGCATCCCCATTTCTCTGCAGCACCGACAGGGCTGTTCTGCAACCACTGGGGACAGGGGCAGGAGAAAATGCCTCGTAATGAATCCTGATAAAGCCACTGTTTTATTTCTCCCAGACCCACAGAGCCCCATCTTCTCAGGTGGTATGCATGGCTGTGTCTGGATTGGCATCAGTCACCTAAAGTCACTTGACTCATCCGATACAGACTGATTACTGTATTGGCGGTATTTTGGACAAGCCGTTGCTTTATGGTTATAGTAATGACTTTCCTATAAACTTTTATTGCATTTTCTAACACCATTTCATAAATATTACTAGCACAATACTGAATAAGTTCAACATTTTATATAAAACCCCATAAAGTAATAATAAAGATTGTCAAAACTGGACCTTTTAACTACACAACATATTTTCATACAAAGCACATTCTAGTAACTGACCCTGCCTTGCTTTTTTGGTGCTATCAGCATTACCTATGACAGGTACACTGGGTCCCCTGTGAACACCTGTCTCTGCTACCATTGTTAACTTTTTTGCCTAGTAGGCGTTTAAAAAAAAATCTATTTGGGGGCTATTTATGTTTTTTTGAAAGGGGGTGAGGGTTGGTTTTTCACTGAGAAATCACAGAGATTGTTGTTTTCTGGTAAAACTACAACAAAGAACTAAAATAAACCCAACAGAACTCCCAACAGAGACAATACATCAGAAATTTATGAAGAGCCAACTAAGAGTGTAAAGTTAATGAGCATATATTGAAGCCTGTTAAACCACCATGTACACGCTTCTCATCTGGGAATAAGGCAACCTTCAAACTACATTAACCTAAGAGTACTTTACCCCAAACAAGGGCATGCACACTGTAGTTTAAAGGCTTTTATTTATGCCCATTAACTTTACTTGAGCTGTTTGCATTCGCCTGCTCCTCTCTAGGCAAGCCCTGAAGTTGCCGTCTGTCTCTCTGCTGCTCTGTACCAACTTCCACCCAAAGCAGCAATCTTGCTTTTCCAACCAGAAGGCCACAGTTATCCCTAAGCCCTAATCACCAATTCACTCTGCCCATCGATCACTGCTTGCAATAGGGGACAGGGCAGTAACTCTGGGGTGCCTGCCACAACAAGGTCCCTATTCTGTATTCTGCTATGGAATGGGCTCTCTTTCCATTCACTGTAGTGAGAAACAAGACACATGGTTTTGGTATCTAATTCAGATGCGTAAAGTGGCCGTACAAATAGCATGTGCTATCTCTCGGGACATACTGGGGAACAGAGAGAAAAAGAAAGCAATAATGTATTGTTCAGTGAGATGGGTTGAGTGCCCTGGTTGATGTTCCAGGATGGTTGATAAGAACTCGATATTACGCAGTTTAGAAATGCATAATATTTATTCAGGCAGCATTATTGACATAACGGGAAGCTGTTTCTGTAGTTAGATCAGGAAATGGAAAATAGTTTTTTAATGCTTGAAAATATATGGGCAGTGTAAACCACATGCTGGATACAAAGCAATCTGAGGTCACACCAAGCAGCTTGTCACAACCATGTAACTGGCAAATCTCCAGCTTTTAGTCCTATCATAATCAGATGTATCATTTCTCAGGCTACATCATGGTCATATATGAACTTCTTTGTTGGTTCTCCTTCTGCCTTCCCACACCACTTCGCTCCGCTGGTGCCTCCGCTCCTCGCTGGACTCTCAGCCTACGTGACTACGCGTCACCTTCCCTTGGAAGTGTTGTTGCAGAGCTCAATCCTGTCCTTTTTCACTTACACCTTCCACAAACCAGCACACCTACCAAGTACATCTGGCATGTTTATCTAGCTGTTACACCTCCACCTGGATCCTGCTGAGACCTTGGACTGCCCTACCAGCTGGGGAGAGGCAGCATGTAAGCAATGTGGTCCAAATATGCACACACACTTATGCACGTCCCAGGCCTAAATCCTCACTGCCAGCAAGCCTTCCCTTTGAGAACACTTCATGGGCTGCCAAGAGAGATTGCAGAGAAAGCTCCTAAGAATTGCTGTATTCGCTGTCATAATAATGGGATTGTGTGATATCACAGGTGACTGATCATTTTCCTCTGATCCAGATAACTGTTGTGCTGAGAGGAGACTAGAAAAGAGCCTCCCAAATTCTGTCCCCCTTTCTTCCAACTCTCAGTCTTCTGTGTGCTCAGAAAGGGGATTGCAACTGGTAAGAAGGGCACAGCTAATCCCCTCGCTTTGTAGTGGTTCAGACCAAATCCAAATCCACTCTTTTGCCCCATATCACTTCCCATAAGAAGCTGCACCCACAACATAGCTGTCTTCACCAGCTATGGTCCCTGTGCTTTGCCTGCCAAGCTGGTAATACGCTGTGTTCACAGAAAAGGCTGGAAGACACGGAGTAGGACTGAGGAATAACATTTCATCAAGAAGATTCATTCATCACAGGCTATTTAGGATTTGAAATTGGCACCAGCTATTCCTCAGAAGATAGATTGCAGAGCTGCAGAAAACAGGGTGAAAAGAAATTTGAGAGGTCACCTAATCCACCCCATCTCAAAAGGACCATCTGTGGCACATTGTCTGACCTGTTCTCAAAAGCCTTCAAAGACGAAGTGCCCATGATCTATCTCTCCGGGGGTTTTTAGAGCGACAGTCCCAGGGACGTGGAAACAGGCATCTCTAGCTCCTTGCAGCAGGCAGCCGGCTAGCAGCGCAGTTGCAGTGCACAGCTCCCACCCGTGTTTCCCCATGCTGGGAAGCACTATCTGACGGTATGGGAAAGTTGGCTGCTACATTTCTCAACACCGGGTCGTATGAAGCAGTTACAGCAAAGAATCCCCCTTCAGAGCAAATCCTCTCACACACACAAGCCCTCAGAAGATTTTTTCTGGCTCACAAGAGAGTTGCTGCTGAGCCTGGAGCATATTGCACCGTGTGGGAGGGTTTCGCCCCATTCTAAGCTTCCTCATAATTTCTATGTCAATTTCAATACATCAAATTAGGGATTTCTAGCAAAGCTAGATGAAAGCAAAAGCGTTAATTTGTACTTTTCAGAACAAGGAGTTATTAGCCAAGGGTTATGCATTAAGTATCATCTTTTTAAAATTTTATTTTGTAGGTTCTTCCTCCCTTACACCAAACCACCAATGCATGTGCAAGCAGCCTTCCATACTTTTTCCAACCTTTGCACACTGCGTTATTATCTGCACATCTCATCCATTTGGGTATTTAAAAACAAGGCTGCCGCCGCTTTCAGCTGATTTTTCCGTAAAAGCAAATTGCTGCTTAATGTTTTCAGTCTTCTCACTTTGCAGTGCATCAGCTGATGACCAGGCTGCTACCCTGAGCACTAAACTTAATAGTCACTCAGAAGTAAATTCTTCTGTAACAGTCCTATCCCCTTCTATCATTCTGGGTTTCTCATCAAACTGAATTAGCTCGTACATGGTGATTTGCTTCCTTCTAAATGATACTGATTAAAAAGAAATCACAATCTGATACCATGCCACTTGGCAATGGCAAAGAGTAGCTATGTTCTTCTGAACATGGACTTTAACAGAAGTGAGAAACAGAAGCATTTTTCCCCTTCATTGCTTTCCCTCAATTTTTTGTGTTATTATATATATAACAGGCTGCTCAGTACCCTTCCTGTATAGCCTCTTCACTTCTAAAGAAACAGAACGAATCTCCTTGCAGACTCTCCGCTATTAATTGTTTATAATGCATCTATCTGAAGGAAACATTTACAATGATATCTCAGCAAACATTTCATAATACTTACAGCAGTAAGTGCTCTAGGAAGTTTGTATGAGCTGTTCCCTCATGGCTGAAATAAGCCTACTTCATACTTTTCAATACTGTACTGCCTTGGGACTTAGTGCAGTAGACATACATTTTAAAGTTACATAAGATTAATTTTTTATGCCATTGAAGCGAATTGGCTTTGTAATTAAATTTATTTTCAGTTGTCTTCTTTTTTTTATTTATTTTTTTTAATCCAGAATGCTACTTAGCTTACATTTGCATTTGGAAGCTAAAGTATTAAAGAGCATTATAATATGGTATGTGAGAGCTATATTAAAATTTATTTTCTAAGAAAACTAAATTCTTGTAATTTATTGGTAATTATGTAAAATGTTTTATAATCAAGAGAACCTGAGAGAGGAGGAATTCCCTGTCTCCTGAATTTTTATCTGTTGACGGAAAGAGAATTCATTAACGTAGAAATAATATCCATAAGTAAGGAATAGATATGTCTCTCTCTCTTCTGAGTGTGAGCGTTGAATATTATATGAATTCAGTAATATTAAAAGAACAGAAGACGTGATGGCTACATTATGCATGAACCTGGTGTAGTTTGCTCCTTCAGACTTTGCCAGCTTACTTGTGCTTTTTCATTCCTTTTACAGCAGAGATCAGAGAGCAAAAGATTCCCTTGGCAGGGAAGCTAAATTGGATAATAATATATTAAGGGTGATAGGAAGGGGGAAGGGAAGAGGGAGGGTTTCCCTCAACAGCCTTCAAAGATCATTAGTGGAAAGTTAACACTGAAATAGCAGTGGGTTCACATTTCTGCAAATTCCAAGCTTGCCCTCCCAATTTTGTTTTTTAAGTATACCGATGGAGCAAACAACACAAGAAGATCTCTGGGGTCAATGAATTGATCTCCCTGCCAGGCTGGAATTATTCCCAAGAAAATGTTTACTACTATAATATTTTGTTACCTTAGAACGTTCCAAGAAATGGTTCACTTGAAATAGCAAAAATCCTATTCTGAACAGATGAAATGTAGCTTTTTAATATTTACATCTTCCTAAGTCATTCCTTCCCTACATCAGGGACAGGATGCTAAACACTTAGACTGCTACCAGTTCCTTTGCTTTTCAACTCAGGAAAGCGTTCTTATTCAGAGCAGCACTTAAGTAAATCTTTAAGTGCTTTCTTGAATCAAAACCAAAATTGTCACTCTCTAGGTGGTATATATTTGGCTATTTTAAACTTCTTTTTCCTTCAACTCTCCCAGGTTTTTTTTTTTTTTTCTCTTGCTCCTCTCTGAGACGTCTCCATTTTTTTTATTATCAGCTTTCTAGTGAATGCATTCCCAGAACCAAATGACTTGTGGTCACCACTCTCATATCCACGCACTTTATTAAAAAAGTTGGAGCTATTTAATTTTGCACTTTTCTCTGCTTCATTACAAGAACATTACTGTATGAAGTTGGATCAGATTTCTCAGCAGTCACCATTCACGTCGGTGCAGCCCATGCTGACCCTCCTTCCTGCTCCATCAGACAAACCATGATGAAAAGGAGAGGAACACAGGACTGTCAGAAACATGACCCAGGTGCTCTCACAACTGCTGAAACAGACTTTAGAGCCTTTGGTGTGAGAATAAGTGGAATGATAAAGATGATTGCCTCTTGCTTACAGAAAGCACAATGCAGAGTGACAAAATATCCACCAACTCTCCCTCCCATCATATACATTAACTGAGGTTGAATTTTATTCACAGAACAAACTCAAAAAACCCTTCATTTCTACCGCATAGCTTACATGACGGGTAAACTTGGTCTTTGTCACCTCTCACTCTGTCTCTAATCCATCACTGGATTCTGTTCTCCACAATTTCAAGTATCCATTTTGGATCTGAGATAGGATCATGAGGGTAATAACACCTCTGTTGCACACTCTTTTGTTTTTGTACGAGCTGAATAAGCTTTCTACCTGTGGCAGCGGGTGCTACCACAACCGTGATCTCACAATTCTGTTTTCTAATGATATTTTACTATTTAACTTGCAAGGAACAAAGTGATTGCAGACTACCTTAAAATAATGAGTGTGAGAAGGTGGAGCAGGTCTTCTGTCCTATGACTCACCACCTTATGTTTATTTAAAAGTTCTTGACTTACTCTACCTATTGATACGCAATGCTAAACTCTTGAAAAATTAAAATTTTAGAAGGAGGATGATTTCACACTGTATTATTGCTTAATGAAATGACAGCACCTTCAAATTCAATTAGATAGCTTCTTGCTTTTAGCCAAAAATCAGGCCAGTAAGAGAACCACCATGACTTTTGAAACATCACTTATTGACGCAATTCATCCTCTAAAACTATACAAATTAAATGAATGAGAATCTCTTTTCTCCTTAGGGTTATGTTGAGATATGGAGAGCTGAAGCAAGGACAACTTTTACAAGCCTTTTTCTTGGGCATTTAGAGTTCTGAAATTCTGACTTCCAGCATCCAGACAACGTTTCCCAAGCGTGTTCCTCAGCAGTAGCGAGAATCTCAAATATGTCCAGCATTCAAAAGACATAGTTTACAAAGATACAGCATTAGATTCTCGAAAGGAGGAAGTCACTAGCACACTTAGCAGTTTGGAAAACCTGCCTCAAGCAGCATACATAATAGACTAATGGTGCACCATTCATTTTCAGCCTGGAACCAGGCTCCATATATGTCATAACCTGCTATGTTTTTCTGACTGCAGCATTAGAAAGAACAGTGTAATTATAGAACACATGTATCTTCAATAAGATGGATTATTCACCAGCCTCCAACACATAGCTTCTACAAACAGTATATAGAAATTATTAAGGATTATATATAAAGATACTAATTACTAACTATGCCTGCTGAGACCCTATGACAAAACCCCAGTTGCAATCACTCAGAAACAAGGCTTTACAAAAGGTTTCACCATCTCATTATGTACAGGCTTCTGTTAGCGGAAGCTGGGTATTAAACAAAAGCATTAATCCTTGCTAGGAAAAGGAAATGAGGATTCTGTGTTGATTTCCCAACCACTGTCCCTGGTGCCGAGCAGAAGGTTTGCAGCAACAAACGCAGTTATCCAACAGCGAATCCAAGTCAAATGTAACACAGCACGCAAAAATAACCCCAACTATCACTTCAGAAATAATGCCTTTGAAATGAGAAGTGGACACTTCAAATCAATTTGGTCTGCATGAATAAGTGTCTTTTTAGGTAGTAATAGGGTGTCTAGACTCTCATTTTAGCTATGGAAGTTCTGGTGTACAGCGAGGTCATAAATCTGTAATACGCATGCAGACTGCATTCAAAGTTTCATGGGGAAAAAAAGAAAGTTACCAAATTGTGTGTTTTCTTGTCTCAAAAAAAGCCAAAGCATATATCGGCTATTCATTTCTGCATACCTAGGGGCAGCTTATCATCATACACTAGATAATAAGCCGGTATTCTCACTAGAACGCATTTAACTCCCTATCCAATAAAAAGCTTCATACGTGGTATTTTTAGGGAGGAACTCAAGATTTTCAGTCCTGCTTCTGGTTACCTTTCGAATCACGGGGCGTTTCCTTGTCAGCT
>NW_009228266.1:0-398 GCF_000690835.1 Fulmarus glacialis | reverse complement strand
CCCAGCCCCAGCCCCCCCGCCGCAGCGCGCACTGCACGCGGCCGTGTCACACGGCGGGCTGGAAACTTGAGGCGGTAACGGGCTAAGCGAAGAGGGAAAACGGCCAAAGTCCGGGTTTGCGTAGCGTGGAAGTGCCGAGTCTGTGCCTCCACCTCACCTCCCGCTCGGAGGGTTTCAGACACGGCCTCACGCTGTACCTGTACAGCAGCCCGAGACCCCGAGTCTCACCTACTGCTCCGACAGAGTAATGGCGCCGTTTGGCCCCTGAGGAGAGAGAGAGGGGCACAGCCGCTTTCACTGAAGCGCGTGGGGCCTTTAATTTACGGACAGCGTTTACCACTAAACAGAGCCCTCGCGGGGCTGGCGAGGGCCGGCGCTCTGAGGGGGCGACCGGGACC
>NW_009228265.1:0-10449 GCF_000690835.1 Fulmarus glacialis | reverse complement strand
GTTTTAACTGTTTTTATAATTTGAGAATCTTTAATGAAAATGTAAATATTAATACTATAATTATTAATTTTTTGTAACTTGCATGTTGAAGAAGTTGCAGCTTAGGGTTTGTGAGATTGTCAATGTTAGAGTTCTGTTCTTTCTTTTTGTTGATGGGCATGAATATGCTCATTTGTTTTTGTATATTGCCCATCCCTTCCTTACAGCCAGAAGCTCTAATGCTGCTAGATCACTCCGTACCGCCCTTACATGGACATGGCAACTGACTTACACATTCACTCCCATCATCTTCATCTCCTGTGTAGTACACTCATAGATTTTTACACTCCCACTCCATCCACCCTAGGCATTTTTTCTTCCCATAAGTTCCCCTCCACCACCCCTTTCTTTAGCATTGTTAAAATTTTATGTGCAGTCATCCATTCCTTAAAACACACACACACAAAAATTATAGAAAAAAAGAAAATGTTTAAAAAAATATATATCAAATTGACCAAAAAGGCAAAAAAGCAACAAACTTTGCTTTTCAGAAAACATTATATATGTAGATATGCAAACAAGCAAAAGGAAATTCTATAAAATGTACAGGATTTTTCAACTGTAATATGCTAACAACTTTACATAAGATAAAAAAATACAACCAAAAAACAGCAGAAAAAAAAACAAGTTCAAATTTGTTAAGGTGCAAGATTTTTTTCTTTTCATGTTATGTGGTGTGGATGTATGTGTTGTTGCCTCCCTGTATCGCCCTTTGTTGTAAAACAATTATATTAAAAAAGAAATAAACATTTTGCTAAAAAAGTTTTTAAGAAACAACAACGCAAAAAAAGCAAGTTACGAGAATGTGGCAATGCTACTTGTCCAAGAGCATTCTTACACAACTTTCTTTTGTAAATTTTTCCTTTCATGCCAAAAAACATGCGGGCAATTTGTTGATGTAAGTTGACTGTTATGAAATCAATGTGGTATGCTTTCTAAATATTTTTATGTATTTTTGATGGCTTTTTTTTAAAGAAAATAATGTTTTTGATTTTCATCTTTTTTTTTCAGTTCTCGTAGGTTTTAATCTTTCTTTTGCTGATGAAGTGAATGACTTGTTATGTTTTTTCTTTTTCTGACCTTGTTGCTGTGGCATTTTTATTTTCTAGTATATGGTTTTGTTTTAGGAAAAATGTATAAGTTCATTTATTTATTTTTGAATCACTTTGTATTTACCTTTATGTTATGTGCTCTTTGTATATTGTCAGTTACCAGATTGTATTGTGTATAGGAGGGGGTGAAGGAGCCTGTGGTAGTTTGCTCCTATTTTTTCTTGGTCCCTCTCTAGAGCTTTCTTTCCCCTTTCCCTTTCTCAAAACGAATCACCAGTAATGCTACTTTCTTCCATGCTACTTAAATTGTATGTAGCCTGGTGGTGTAGCCTTCATATCAAGTAAAAAATGGTGAGACTTCTTTAGCATTTTGGTAGCTTTCAGGATCTTCTTACTGCAGCTTTACATCATTCCTACTTTATTCCTATGAAAGTGTTTTATTTCTATCAATTTTCTTCATTGCTGATTATCTGCCTGATGTCCAGTCTAAATGATACTCTCAAGTGTACTCTTACCAGGTAAATGCACCCATCATATTATGACTAGTATCAGGCTTGCTAATATCGTCCAGAAATGGTACATTTGGCAGTCACTTTCCTACTGAAACTCGCACCCTTAACCTCTAAAATTTCCTTGCTTCAAAAGAGGTTTGGATTAATTTCTGTAAAAAACAATGGGTAAAAGTAAGAAAAAGCTGTACTTCCTTATAAGCATGTATGTTTTCACCATTCCTGCATAATAATGCTGTGCTCAGTAGGTATCTTAGGTTCAACTGTCAAGTCCCTTGAACAACTGATGCTGAAAACAGAACAAATAATTATGCTGAGTAGGAAGCTGTCACCAATTAATCATAAAAGTTTAAAACAATGATGGGAGATGGAAGAGGGCATGTTTCAATTGGTTCAGAGCAGCTCAGTGTCTGGCATGAAATACTTGTTTTTGCTGTGGAATCCTGCCGGCAGACACAATGTCAGGTCCTCTCTGGCAGGTATTAATATCTTTTTCACTGAAACTGCACGAAGGTGACCAAGACTTTACAGCAATGAAACACAGCCCAGCATTAACATGGGATTCATGACCTCTCAAGCTCTGTACCTTCCTGTTGCTCATAAGCCATGTATTAGGAAACACTGCAATAACTAATGTCTTTTAATATAGTTTGGGGGGCTTAGGAAGTGCTTTTCAGCCAACTCCACCAGAAGAAGTGCAGTTTTATCTAATCACTTTGAGGACTATATATTCTCTGAAAGGAAAAGGAGATATTTGAGAGGAAAAGTTGCAGTATTCCATTGTGGAAATTATGTTTTTCTCTCTACTACTGACTGTCAATTGCAATTAAATCATACTGCGAAGAGTAGAAAATATTAAGAATGTTCACCTACTAGGTTTTTTTGTTAGCATCATCTTTCCTGTGAATTAGGGACTATGTTCTGAATAATTCCCCCTTTTTATCCTCGGAGGACTCAAAGGAGAATTAACTAAAACACCATTAGGCTGAAATTTATGAACTCAGTCATTTAATAAGGAATTATTGTGTTGATACAGAGGGGAAAAAGGTAAGGAATTATTTTCCGTGGCAAGTATTTCATACTGAAAGTGGAGTCAAACTTCAGAGGAACAGCATAAGAATAAAATGAAAATGAGAAACTATGGATACAGAATTTCAAGTGCCTGCAGAAATGGATGAGTTGTGCAGCCTTTATGGATGGCATTTAAAAGCTCTTCAACCACAGCTGGGAAAGAGAGAGACAATAAGGGTGTGTCCCTTATCATCATCAGGAGAAGGTGAATCTTTCAGGCTTCATTTTTGTGTGCCTTTTGTCCTGTGTCAGTTTGATGCCTGAAACTCCAGTGAAGTAGTTGTGGCTCTACAGATGAAAGCTGGTGGCTGCTACAGTTTTTTTTTTTTTTTTTTTTTTTTTTGGTGCCCTCTGCATTCATGACTCGCCCACAACATCCTCACAGTTCATAAGGCTTCCATTAAATTTTTAACACTCTGTCTTTTCCAGTGGCAGAGAACTCTTACTGGAGATCAGCCCCAGAGGTATGAATTATATATCTATAAATACACTCCTAAAGCAAAAAGCAGGGCAGCTCCAAGGCTGCAGTAGACCTTTTATATCCCCAATGATCTTGGTAGTTTAAAGAAAAGCACAACTCCATGAAAATAGTATATGTGCCAGATTTAAAGGCTAACTTTTAAGGAATATATATACTGTGTTTGCTTCGTGGAATGAGAAGGCCAAGCAGAGCACTGGGCTGCTTGGTATAAGGTTTCCCACCTCACAGACCTCAGTTCTCTCAGTGCTGCTTCCAGTTTGCTGTTCAGTAATTTTTTTGCAACTATACTGTTGATGGGCAAACTAATTTTGCATCTATATCACTGCAGAGTTTTTTTTTTTCCCTTTTATTTAATTCTTTGGCATTGTGTTGCCAACGGAAGCTTTTTAAAATCCATATTTCTGTTTGGGAAACTTCCAGTCCCTGCTTAGGAGTGAAAGCAAAGAGTAGGTGAAAAGTAAATCTGGAAAAACCTTGTGAAATCTTTGGATTTCACTAAAGTAATCCTGAACTTGCAGCATACCAGTGAACACTGTTAACTGGTGCTTAACAGCCAACAGAAAAAGGGGGAAAAGAAACCTGTAACTACCAGGAAACAGCCAGTATCATCCACAAACAGAATCTAAGTCTCATATGAATATTTGTTTTGAATCCATGGCCCAAACTGGGTGGTAGCCTTGCCATTTTTTTTAAGCACAGAACAATTCAGAAATTAAAACTGTAAGTTTTATGCAAGGATGCAAAGTGTTAATTTTGTGATTGAAAAAATGGTAGACACTGTGAGAAAATAAAAACTTCAGACAGGAAAATACAAACATAAAACCTGTCTCAAATGTATTTCCCTTCCAAATTGTCATGTAAGGTTTTTCAGGGGCTCCTCTTTAGCTTTTTCTAGAGATCCAAATCTTTAAAGCACTTGCCTTCCACAGCGAACCTTTCAGGATCCAAATCCCACGTAAGATACTCTTGGCAGCCGAGTGGCACTTTGTCTTTTAAATATTTCAACGCTTACCTTTAAACAGCTTGGGGCCCTGGGCAAGAGGCACCACTTCTCCATCAAAGGACCACTGGCTCTAGGCAGCTTCCTGCTGCCTCAGATGTCATTTTGTGAAAGACACACACGCTTATCATCTGCCTGTCATCAGACTCCCCCTTGTGTCTTTTACAAGTAGAAATGTAGTACCAGTAGCAGAGTTGTTTGCAGGTATCATATGAAAGTTTGCACTTGCTCCCCTCCATAGATGTTGGTGATCACGTTTCTCACACTTTCCTGGGAGCTTTTCAGAATTTACATTCCCTGTTATCCTTAAATAACACATTTGTTGTAGACTGAGTGGCATTTTTATCAAGCAATTTTAAAGGATGTTTTAACTCCTCTATAAATCACATACCCCAAGAAGTATTCATTGTGCTTGCATCCTACTAGACCTACAACTTCTAGCTTGCTGTGAGTTTTGCATAGATGCCTAGCATACCAATAAAGCAGAAGCCAGATTTGATACCTAGAGAGCTTTTTCTGAGTTACCTTCTCCCACACAGCTTTTTTTCAGTCTCACAGTTTCTTCCATTACAGACAGAAAGAAAAATAAAAAATTCAAAGCATCATTACCACCCTTACAGCCATCTCCCTGATACTCCCCAAAAGTATGTTCTTAAGTAAATGTAACAAAAGAACTCCTTAGTGGAGAAGTGATTCCTAATGAAGGACCTTTAACAATCTCTTTATTTCTTTAGTATACAGGTAAACATAATATGGATCATTGGACAATTTGGAATAAAACTAGAGATGAGATTAAATAATTGCATGGGAAATTGAAGTTAATCCAATCCTCCTGGTACGAAAGTTATTTCTCTTCTCACATATATTGTGAGATTAAAACTTCGTAAAACTCATTCCTGATTCTGTCCTTTTGTCTTCCATCCAACAGACTTGCTGGAATCAAAAAGCTCCAATCTGCTCTCCATCACTTATGTGAAACCCCACTTACCATAGCAATTCTATCAACTTTTCTTAACATTTTAGGAAGACCATGATCTTACTGATGTTGTAGTCTTGATCATTGGCTCAAGTCCTCAACAGCAACAAAAACTGTAGAACTATGACCTCGTTTTAAAGGCAAGGGTTACTGGGGCAAAAGAAAGGTCTTCCTATTAAATGTAAGATATTTCTGATTCCTTCAAGAAAATTAATCATTAATACGGCCAAAAAAGTTTGTCTTCGGAAGAAAACTGCCCAAAATATCGCCCCAGTGGGTGGCAGATCAACTGCATACTGATGCTGCGTGCCAGTATAGTAGATTTTAAGAACAAAGGCACTTCAAAGCTCTAGATGAGCAATTAAAAGCTGCCAAACTCATTTTTTTCCAATGGGTGTCAGAGATGGTGAATGAAAGTCACAGATGAATACTACTTTTTAACAGCAAAACACTGATCTTAAAAAATCATTTAAAGAGACACTACCTATCCCTGACTTTCTGGAACTTAAATTCCCCACTCATGCAATTTGATGTAATGTGCACTTAAATGCTATTATTTTTATTCATTTTTTACCAGACGCACAGATGATCTTTCCCTCTGAGGCATACTCCAAGTTTATCCTGAGACCACCTGTTTGCAGAGATTATAGATGCCCTACTCTAGCCATGGATAGGGCTTCTGGGTATATATAAATCATATTACATGCTCTAGTTTCTACATTGCACAGAAAACAGCTCAGATGCATGAGCACAAAATGCCATGTAGCCATTTGGCAGACTACACTTTCTGCTTTTTACATAATTTTTTGAAGATATGTAGTTTGAAGAGGCTGGCATTATTTTACACATATGATACTTATTTCTTCATCCTCTATCCAGCAACAAAAGTGGTATGAACATGCTGAGGAAGCTCAGAAAACTAAACAACATATTCAAATTGGCCCTTTGTATCTTAGCTTAAAATTAAAAATTAACTTTGCATGAAAGTATGCAAAGTACCACATTTCTTATTTTGGCCTAATTTCTACCCTGGTACCTCTGAGATAAATCTGACTGTTTCAATTGATTAAACTGTGTCACCACTTAGTTTCTCATTAAGGATAAGAATAAGCCATATTGCTAGTTCAGCTATCCAGATTTAATCAAACTGTTAAGTATCTTTTTCAGTATATTGCTATCTTCAATATGTAATTTCTTCAAATATATTGCTCTCCAAATATATTTAGAAGGGATTATGATTTTAGACCATATTCTTTATAGAAGTCTCATGGACATTACTGGCAGTATTCAACGGGAAACAAGTGCATGTAATATATAGTGTAGATAGGAGAGAGCAGAATTTTGACCCTGTGCCATTCAGCATTGTAACAATGCCAAACTGCTCATTAGCAGTTTTTAATACATAAGTAAAAGCCAGAATTATTTATTTAGAAGCTAAAATTCCTTTTGCATGTCTTTCCTTAAACAATGGTGAGTATAAATCAAAATTTCCAATGCATTAAAAATACTTCTTACTGAGTTGCACTCCTTCCAACAAATCTAGATGACTACTCGTGGTGTCAGATGAACTCTTCAGTTTATATTTAAAGCCGCTTAACTTAAGTAGCTAGCCAAAGAAAAATTACCCAAGGGAGAATTTATACACAAACTTTCAAAAGCAATATGGTTCACCCTAAAAAAGTGTTGGCGATCTGTATGTCAGCAGAAGACTATGTAATCTGAACTAAATGAATTAGACAAATTAATTATGCCTCCACATCAGAATAAAACAGTGGAGTATTAATTACCGATAGGCTCAAAAGTAGAGTACAGTCATATTACAATATATAGAAAAAACAGGACTACTACCCTAAAAGTAGCAATATTGCTGCTCAGAAACCAAATCTTAGAAATGATGCACTGATTTTCTTGTTTCAGTTGCAGCTTATACTGTGGTAAGGTACAAATGTTATAGCTATAGCTTCATTGTTCTACTTCAAGAGTAGACAATAAGTCCACCTCACTTTTAGTCCTCTGTAGACCATCATGTTAGGAAAAAGTAGCACTGATCACAACTATCTGCATATCAAGAAGTAACAGTAGCTGTGAAGACAACTTCTGCAGTACACTCCTGGGCTCAAGTGCTAATTTCTGTCCTCAGAGTCCTTATTCATTTATATCATGAATCACAATAAAGTCTATCTTAATTTTTAATCAGATCATAGTAAAAGAATATCAAGGAGGACTGAAGATGAAAACAGTATGGCATTAGTAGCCTCAAAAGACACAAGAAAAGGGACATCCCTAGTGTTGAACAGAATGGTAAAGAAAGACTAAAAAGAGATGAACAAGCATTGAGTAGAGCTCTGTACCTTCATGGACCCCAGTAAGTACTTGGTTCTTATTCCATCCCTCACTTCCATGAACTTTCCCACAATTTAAAAACCAGGCAACAATCAAGAAGAAATGGATGAGTGGGAAAGGCCTTAGGGAAAGGCCTTATAACTGCTACAGAAGGTGAGCAGACTTCAATGGCAGAAAAGATATAACAATGTTATTTTAAATGAAAAGAATCAGAGGAGGAAGAACTGGCAAGATGAGTGGTAAAATCCATCTAGGAGAACATTGCTCTATGGAAGTCTAAAATAATTCATTCAAACAGTCTTGTAACCAAATGCTTGAGAAAGATCATTACCAAAAATTGATGTCCACAGAGTCACTTGAGAGTATCTTCAAAAATCAAAACTTTGGGTCCCCAAAATTTCACTGTATGTACCAAGCACAGTCTAAAAGAGGGAGGAAAGGGAACATGCAGTTTACCAACGTCAAAGCAAGGTGGGAAGGAAGAATGAAAGGCACCCCCAGGAAAGTATGTTGGTAGTGTAGTTAGGGCGAGAATCCTGATCCCTGAGACTTTTTTGTAACGCCCAAATCCACTCTCGCCCTTGAGTTAAGTGAATTGAAAATGATGCATTGTGTCATTAAAATGTACTAATCTTCTTTTTTTTCTCTTTTCCATCCCAGGAGGTGAATTAGTTATCCCTCTACTTGTAGAAGACCCTTTAGATATCCCTCCTATTGCTACTCGTGCACCTTTCATTACACTTCCCCCTACCTTTCGCCCCCTCCTCACCATTATTGAGACCACCAAAGATTCCCTGTCCATGACCTCTGAGGCGGGGTTACCTTGCTTGTCGGACCAAGGCAGCGATGGTTGTGATGATGATGGCTTGGTGATATCTGGGTATGGCTCAGGGGAAACCTTTGACTCTAACCTACCCCCTACTGATGATGAAGATTTTTACACCACCTTCTCCTTGGTAACAGATAAGAGTCTTTCCACTTCAATCTTCGAAGGTGGCTACAAAGCACACGCACCCAAGTGGGAATCCAAGGACTTTAGACCTAACAAAGTCTCCGAAACTGGTAGGACTACTATCACGTCTTTGTCCCCTGAGCTGATCCGCTCCACAGCTTCGTCCTCGACTGGGATGGTGCCCAAATTGCCAGCCGGCAAAATGAATAACCGTGAGCTCAAACCCCAGCCTGACATAGTCTTGCTTCCGTTGCCCACTGCCTATGAGCTAGACAGCACAAAGCTGAAGAGCCCGCTAATCACTTCCCCCATGTTCCGTAATGTGCCCACAGCAAACCCCACGGAGCCAGGAATCAGACGGGTTCCGGGGGCCTCAGAGGTGGTCCGCGAGTCGAGCAGCACAACGGGGATGGTCGTCGGCATTGTGGCTGCTGCCGCCCTCTGCATCCTCATCCTCCTGTACGCCATGTACAAGTACAGGAACAGGGACGAGGGGTCCTATCAGGTGGACGAGACGCGGAACTACATCAGCAACTCAGCCCAGAGCAACGGCACGCTCGTGAAGGAGAAGCAGCAGAGCTCAAAGAGCGGCCACAAGAAACAGAAAAACAAGGACAAAGAGTATTATGTGTAAAAAAGAATACTTATTTATATATAAATATATAAATACTTAATGAGATTTAACTGAAATATCAGAACCATTGCAGCGAACGAGATTGGGAGATACCGTTTGTGGGAAAAAGTATTGGGAAAAAAATTTCAGCAGTGACTGTTAATGTCTCAGTCATCGCTTGGAGTCAGCAAACTCTGCCCTAATGTATTATAAAGCACATTTAGCGTTCTGGAGATGGCACGCACAGCTCTGCCCTGTTAGTGAACTTGGACGTCTCCAAATCTCCTCCTCCGCTGAACTTTCTGCAAAGGTAGAAGACTTCATGGCTTACTTGTTTCGTATCTCCAAGTGAGTCTTTAACAATGTTCGTGATCCCTGACTGTATCAATAATTTTTCAGTTTACTTATTTAAAAAAAAAGGAAGGAAAAAGAAAAAAATGCAAACATTAAACAACAAAAAAATATTGAACAAACTGATCTGGCCGTGTCCAGCACACATATAATTTTTTGAGATTGGAGGAGGAGAATAAATGATTTTGGAGATTGTTGGTTTTTTTGTTTGGTTTGGTTTTGTTTCTTGGGTTGTTTTTTGTTTGGGTTTTTTTGGTTACTTTTGGGTGTGGGAGGGAAGGGTGGAGACGAACGGTGTGGGGGGTGAACCAGGACATGAGTTGAGAAGAAATCTCAGAAAAAAAATCCATAATAAACAAAGAGAGACTATTGCCATATATGAACTCAAAAGCTACCCATGGTGTTTACTCTGCATATCTGGTTGTGTTGTCTCTAGAATCCGTCGTCTTGCAGTAAGTTGTTTGCTAACAACACAGTGAAAGTGTCTGATGGGTGGTGCTGAAAAAAATTATCATGGAAAGCTGGATCCCTTGGATCTGGCTCCAGTATTTGCAATTGAACTGAAGAATAGATGGGTTTGGGTCTGTTCTGATCAGTCATTGGCTTTATTTGAGAATATCACTTAGTATGCATTAACACAGCCAATCTATGGTTAAAGGGATTTGAAGATTCAGAAAAGAATGCTTAAAAAATGGTTAACCATTCTGAGCTGAATATACCATGCAAAAATAAAGGAGCCTTCCTCTGGGTTCTGGTTCTGTGACTGATTGCAATGCATGCAAAAAATAATAATAAATCGGTTTAATAAAGAGATCAGAAAGACACCACTGGAGTTCAACTTGTGACAAGACCCATAAATGTCAGAAAAGCTAAACACTTGTAAAGAATGCAAAATGCATATTTTTTTGACATAAAGCTGTTTTTCATATGTAATACTTTAATTTTGTAGCTTGACATTTCAGATCATCTCTGTCTTTCCATTTGCCCTATTCTCCCTTTTCCTTCTCTTTTATATAAAAGAAAATAAATAAAGCTGCTGTGACACACAAAAAAATAATAAAG
>NW_009228264.1:1334-20916 GCF_000690835.1 Fulmarus glacialis | reverse complement strand
GGGGCAGCCAGGGCCGGAGCGGCGTGCGGCAGCGCCGGGGCGAGGGGACGGAGCCGCTCGGAGTTCAGGCAGGGAAGGCGCCTGTGGTGTTGGACTGAGGGGAGCTCACTGCAGAAGGATGAAAAACGATAGCGGGGTCAGTGCCGCGTGAAAAAAAAACTGGAGAACAGTGTATTGAAATAAGAGATAAAGGTGCTGAAGAAACGTGATCGTTTTATGGATTCGTTTTCCATTAAATAGAAATATCTGGTATATACCTCTTCTTAAATACACACGTTTTTCCCTGTACCTTTTTCCAGCTTCTGAAATGGATCGCTTGTTTTCACCAGCTACCAGTCTTTTTTGAATGGTCTGATATACACCTGTTTTTCCTTCAGAAGTCAACAGTTGTGTGATCATACATTGTTAACCTATGTCATCAAACAACATTGTCAAACTTGGGTAACGTCCTTTTCTTCCTTATCATGATTATATGTTGTGGCTGCTGACGCAGACAGGGTCTAGTAAAGCCTGGAATAGTTTGTGCAGAAGGTGTCATCAGACAAAAGCCGTGAGCTCAGTGAACTGCCCTACTCGGTGTTGGCACCAAGGCCAGTATGTTCCCATTTCTGTTCCAGAGTCGGTGCTTAAATAAGTAAACAAACACATACATATATTTCAGACCTAAAATATTCTTTAAAGTAACTCTTTAGCATTCTCCCAAAATACTTAGCAGTGTTAGGACTCTCTCCAAAGGCACTGAGCATTGTGAGAACAAGATTGAAGTAGCAAAATCAAGACAACAGCCAAGACTGAGCAGACGAAGTAATGTGGAAGGGGCTGTGGAGAAGGAATTGGAAGTTGAGGGAAGAACACAGAAAAACTAGAGTTAATGAAGGAAAAATTAGGAAAAAGAGGATAAGGCAACAGAGGAGCAGGAGAATGGGAGATGGTGCTTGGAGATGGTGGCAGAGCAGAGCAGAGGCAGCTAAAGGGTGAGCCGTGTTGAAGGATGGCAAGTGACAGGCAATTGGGAAGGAGCACAAATTCAGCGTTTGGCAAAAAGTAGATCAAAGAAAGTGACAGTACTTCAGTGAGTCCAAAAATGTTGTTCAAACGAGAATTTTTTGGTAAAAAAAGTGAAAGACACTTAGCGTAATCGGAATAGACATCACTCCGGAAACGGGATAAAAGTAAAAAGAGTCAGTACAAAGGAAAAGAACAGCTGCAGGAAATGTTCTTTTAAGAATATGGAGTCACTGGAAATAGGAAACTGATGTTGACTGTGATTTGTACAGGTTAGGAAACTGTTGTCACGGTCCTCACAGCGAATGCAGTCCAACCAGTGGCAAGACAAAGACTGTAAGGCATAAATAGGAAACACAGGCTGTTTCCTATAACCTTTATCAGATACAAAATGGGAATTTTAGTGGGAGAGCTTGAGTTTTGTTAAAGGAGATGGTGCGGGAAAGCAAGATGAAAAGGTAAATTGTCAGCCTTGGCTTAAGAAAATGTGCCAGAGGAAAGTAGACAGCGGAGAACAAGCTGTAACAAGAACTTGTAAGAGCAAGGCTAGCAAGGGAAGAAATAGCACTGAGGAAACTTCCAAAACACCATTAATGCACACCTGAGAGGTGACTGCTCAGTCCTCACGTGCAGAAAAGAAGAGCAAACATTTTTAAGAGTGACATTTAACTACTGCCATGGTGAAAGCAAAGCTGACAGTAATGAGAAGACAAAGGAAAGATGAAAGGTGCTTGGCTAGACTTTTCTCCCCAGAGAAAAGTGAGGCTGTACCCATGCAGATCTGAGTTTCAATTCCCAGAAGTATTTTGAGAGAAATTAGCTTGGTTCAGGAAAACTGAAAAAAAAAAGCAGATGTTCAGATCAGATAGATAGAAATTCTAATGGCTGTCAGCAAAAGGTCAGTTAATCTGGCCAATGCTGTGCTGCAGACTCAAGAATATTCTAACTGCAGTTTCCACTTTGAAATTTGTTTTATTTGCATTTCTTCTCGATGGGCATTTTGTTAACAACATTCAGTATCTTTAGAAATCAAAATACATTGCAAATTGCAATACACATCCAGAAACGAGATAGGTTGCATTTCATCCACCAAAGTGATGAAAATTTCATCAGAAACTGAACATTCTTTGGTTAAATAAGAACAGCAATTCAAACTAGCTGTGCTTAAATCCTGTACATGCATTGCGTTTGCACAAATTAGCAAAAAGTGAGAACCCACGTTTAGAACTTTGTCTTCCTTTTTTCAGCAAGTATACAGACATGACTAAATGCATCTCTTAAATATTGCAAAACCACAGTTAAAGTTTTAAATAATACACGTTACACAATAAGCTTCTTGGGGGAAGCTACAGAAATAACTAAGATACAGAACACATGGAAATAAATTACACATCAGCTAGTTGAAAT
Organism: Fulmarus glacialis; assembly: GCF_000690835.1. Lineage (NCBI taxonomy): Eukaryota > Metazoa > Chordata > Aves > Procellariiformes > Procellariidae > Fulmarus > Fulmarus glacialis. The sequence continues at coordinate 18,504 of NW_009228264.1, read as the reverse complement.
GCTTAATAAATTCATAAAGGCTTATCAAGACCTTTTATAAAAATGCTTATTTGATCTAATAATTAAAGCACAACAAATAAATAGGATTTTTGCTATTGACTTGAACTGAAGCAAGATCAGACTCTTTACAGTCTCAAGGAACTATGATTTTATTATGATATCTCAATAACACTCTTTGGGTTAAAAGCTTTAAAAACATCACTTACCATGTGATGACCAATATCACTTGAGACATTTGTCAGGTTAAACAAAAACTGGAACTGGTATATAATCAATACCGTAAAGCCCAATTAAGCAAACTACCATCTCCTCCCCTTTTTTTTCTCCTGAAAATTCCATTCAAAACCTGCAGGTCATATTTTTGATGATTTTCTACAGACTTTCAAGGACTTTTATGGTAGCTATTCCTTGGGAGAAGGAAGCATGAAATGAGAACAGGTGATTTAAGACAGCATTTCTTCATGAAGCCCCTTTTGTCACTTTACATGCCATTGCCATTTCATGTTTTGAGGTTCTGTCAAGAGCTTCACAGCAGGTCCATATAGAAAAGCTTCTGGATGAATGTGTCAATTTACAATACAGAAGCTACTCCAATTAATCTAGGTGTGCAGGGAGACAGCAAGTAAGGTATTGTAAATTCAAAACCTTTCTTAGTGCACACTACTTAAACAGCTAAAGCTCTACTAAACATTGTTGATACAATCCCTTACTGCTTTAAGGCAAGAGTGTTAATACGTTAAAGAATAGGACACAGGACCATATCACTGTTACCAGGCTGCCTAAGGATGTAAGTAAAATTGAGAGTATAGTAACAGCAGCATTTCTAAAATTCTTCCTCTCTTCTTCAGCTTGTTTAAACATTAAGCTTGTACACTGGATTTGCTTAATCTCCATGTGTTTAGGGGCGGGGGAGAGAATAGGCAGTTCAGCTTTCTCTGGGAATAGTAGTGAACTGGGGTAATGAAACATGTAATTAAAGTTGCACAGAAATGTTAGACCTGTGGAGATTCCCTTACAGGGTCTAGGGCTCTGCCTGTTGAACTCAGTTTTAAAAGTACCATTAATCCTAACGGGCCTTAATCCTAAGTATCAAATCCATAGTGGACAAAGCTCTCCATGGCAAAATGATATGAATCGAGGAGGATTTCACTTGATGGTATTCTATAAATCTGTACAGGATGGGCTGTTTTGCTTCAGTACTACACAGTGCAAGATTCGGGGGGAAAGTCAAATGGGAAAATGCTGCTTATCTGCCAAGAAAAAAAAAAAAAGGAAATGGATTCAGGCGGGACGCTTCCTCCTTTTGCGTAATTACCTCCGCAAAAGATCTGCACTGCTAACAGAGTATCTGGCAATCAGACAAGAAAAAAAAAATGCTTGTAAGTGTCTAAACAAAGTTTTTGCCCTGCATTTGTCTTTGATTCTTACAGAGTATCAGGAATGGTAGTGATGCCCGGAGCCTTGAACTTGCCCAAGGGCTAAGTGGCCCCTGGTAGTTATATCAGCATGGTGCCCAGCTCTGCTCCAGGCATGACTCCCTCTCTCCGTGCCTGAACCAAAATAAGCTCAGCTACACTTAATTGGCTTCCAGCTGGTCATAGCTCATGCAGCTGCCTCTGAGCTCTGCCCGGGGATTAACCTGTACAAGCTCAGGTCACTCACCCAGGGACCCAGGCTCCTCCTCAGCCCAGCTGTAGTGCGGGCTGGTGTCCAGAGCTCAGGTGTCCTCTCAGGGATGCTGCAAGACCTTCCCCACAGGCACAGAAACCCCATCTCAATGTGTCTCTTTCTTAATGTAACAGGGAGAGCAGCCGTATAATTTGCAAACTATGTAATGACTTGGCTGGTTAGCCATGGGACCCTTCTTTCTGTGATACTGTTAGGAACTGCAGAATAAATTTATCAGGACATCTAGAGAAAGGGCTGAAGGTGAATAAAATACCTTTGAACTCTTTTGGTATTATCGTATGAGATGCCTTTTCACAATGTGTTTGCAACAAAGTTTGCACTTTCCACACTAGGAAAATGAGTTTTTCATGGCCTGAAATATCTACCTATCCTTAGGCTTCTTTGAAAAATAAGTTCATGAACAAGCCCTTTAAAACTTGGTGAGGAAACAGAGTTAAGAGACTGGCTCCACCCCTAGGTGAGTTAGTGATGGTTTACAAAAATCAGTTGCACAAGTGAGTTAAAAATAAAGCGGTGGAGAAGGTATGCAAAAAAAATGGGACTACAGGCTATTAAAAATATTGTCCTGTCTCATAACAGGAACAGGCTAGCTGAGAACATTTACTTAAATTCTTCTTAGGAGAATGTTTATACTTGTATTGGGATAATCCTTGTGGGGCTGGTTTGGTTTGGGCCCTTAATGGGTTTAACAAGCTTTGTGTCAGTGAGAGACAAGTTACATTGGAGCTGTATTGTTTGAGCTGCTTGCTTTTTTCCTACTAAAAGAAAGAATTTCTACTCAATTTCCAAATGAAATATCAAATTAGATAATTAGGGAAAAGCACATGTAGAAAATATAAATTAGCAAATGAGGTCAGCTTTAGCAAACTATTTTTTTAAAACTTAAATATCTAAATTTGCAGCTATTAAGTTTATCTTAGAGTACTTACAGATCAAGGAAGACCAAGTAGCAGTAATACCTCCACAATGCATAGAGGGTTCTGAGTAGGCAATTTGCTTCTTCTGTAAATCAGAACATTATATTTAGCACATACTGTAGTTTCCCTGTGGGTGCACAGCAATAAAAGTCAAAACAAACAGATACAAAGTATTTTTAAGCAGCATTCAAGATGATGCATTGCCTGTTTGAAATGACACGTTTGTACATTGCAAGGTAGAGCTAGTATCCACCTCTCCTTTGTAATTTGAAAGTCTGTGTTGGTTTATTTTCACTCTGCTCCATGAAAGACAGGGCTATTTTGAAGCCTTTTTGGGAAAGAAAAAAAAAATCATTGTAAAGTAACCATCCAGCATGAAATTTTAAAAGTGTTTGGAAAGGAAGAAGATCTCTATCTCGAAGCTCATTCAATCATCCTTTACTTGGAACTGCTTTTAAATACTCTTCCACTGCAATGGCAGAAACTTCTCCATACCAGCTTTGAAGCCAGATGTGCTCAATGTTCATTTTCATGAAGAACCACTCGTAGCTGCGAGGCCACTTTCTTACCACCGGGTGCCTGGAAGGACAAAGAAAAGAAAAAAAAAAATTAAAAGATGTGCCAAAGTATATGCAGAGTCTGCTTTTTAATTCAGCCTAGCGTGCTCAGCCAGAGTGAAACCTGACATCTGAGAACCACCACCATTCATCTTTTCGTCCTCCTTTGCAGTAAGGTTTATGATCTTCCACATCCCAGTCTGGTGAGAACTGCAACGAAGGCAGCCAGCGAACACCACCTTCCCCCATTGCAGAACCCCATCTCTAAAGGCAGATGTTGTTTGGTCTCTAAGTAAGTGAAAAACAATTAGAGGAGATTCTCTGAATGTATGTCAGGGTTGTGCTTGTATCTGTTCAAAGGAAACTGTTCTGAAAATACTGTATCTTCAGTAGCAGTTGTGGTACAGCAGGAGAGCTGATAAAACTGGCTGGCAGGCAGAGCACAGCTTCTTTGAGCTGTTGCCTGCTAGAGCCTTCTCGTCCTCAATTTCTGTCTCATTTCTTGGACCTGCCCTTACAGCTGGCTCAAAGAGACTCTCCCCGCCAGCAATACTGGGTGCAGACGTCTAGTGCAGACGCTCCCCGAGCCCCCGTGAGTGCATCTGCAGAGGATGCTGTGGGATGCTCAGCAGCGCTGCACGGAGCGGATACAACAGCTCCAGCTGCTGTTCACGGGAGCACAGGGGGAAGTCGGGGCAGGGTTGGCCCCGTGCCCTTCTGCCCCTGCAGAGGATCCTGCAGAGGAGATGGTTGGTTTCACAAGCTCTGGGTTGAGCTGGGGTTTCCACCTTTTTCTGAGTTGCCCCTTTGAGCACCCACGACTGTGGCATTGGGAAGTGGCTCCAGCTGCTGCCAGCGTTGGATGGGGTGAGCCCCAGTAGCTCTCACCGTGTCGGTCTGGCTTTTGCTCCCTGACAGTGGAGCATCTGCTGCCAAGGTGCTGGTGGACTGTGGCTCACGCAGGAGTCTGATGTCTGCAAAGTTTGTAAAAAATACTTGTGCGCCAATATAGCCCCCGTCTATCCCTGGTCCCATTTTTGCTATTGATGGGACACCCGCTGACGGGGTCCCACCCTAACCTCTTTACAGCAGGCCAGAGAGAATATCACCTCTGGGCTGTTTTGCATCCCAGCTCATCCCCGTTTCCCAGCAGTATTTGATTGAGCAGACAGGGTACACCTGGAGGACCATCCCTGACAGCCTGTGTGGGAGGTGTGTTCCCCAGCTAAGGTTCGGGCTTTTCACGCCTGTTTTTCTGAAGACCCACTGGAGGGCACAGGGGCACACCCTGCGTGTGTGTCTATGTGTCAGGGTTGTGCTTGCATCTGTTAAAGGAGACTGTTCTGTAAGTATTACGGCTTTGGTAGCAGTTGTCGTGGTACGCCAGGAAAGGTAATAAAACCCGTAAGTTCCACCCTGCAAACAGGCACGAGGCCAAAGCCAGCAGAGCTCTGCTCCAACTCCAAGCAGGGGGCTGTGGCTGAAAAGCACTACCTGTCCTAAGGTGGGGAAGAATCATTAAAGATAACAAATACACCCTGGATTTATGGCATCTCTCTTCGGAGCCAGGTGAAATATTTTCATAATCCTCAGATTATAAACCACGTGCCTTACCGGAGTCCAACACTGACTAATTGCATTTCCGTATTTCATTACCTCAAGGGTTAAAAGGAGGTCGCACAGCTCTGCCTGTCGTTCCAAGCCACACAAGAGCCAACATGCTTCATGGCCCCAAAGTAAAGATCAGGCTTGTTACTTCTCAGATTTTCTGTACCAAACAGCCACATCCGTATATTTGTCTCAAAACCTGTGGGTTGCACTCTACTACGTGCCTGTTACATACAGACCTGGAAAACATTGCTTGCTTGGCAAATTCCACTTCCTCCGGAGGCACCGTGACCATCTGTCCCATGAGAGTCAGCCTGGCGCACCTTGGATCCTCTGGATCAATTACGTTTTTTCTGTGCACAGAGAAAAATGCTCGTGTAATAGCTTGGTTTCCTTGTTAAGGGTTTTGGAGAAATATGAATTCCTGCTCGCATATAAAAAGCTGTGATATTTTGTCAAGCCTTGCAGGTCTTTTCTACGCCCAGCTGTAACGTTTGGGGGGGCTCTTGAAGGAATACTCACCTGAAAGAGATCTCTGCTGTAGAGATTTGCTTAATCTTAATTTATGCTCTTAAAAACTGGATTAATATATCTTAGATTGTAAAAAATGTGAAAATGGCAGTTTTCCCAGACATATATACAGACCTCAATTCAGGATTCTGAAGAGAACTCGTGAGATGGTTAGTCTGTGCCTATGCCTACAAAATCAGCGTGCATACATGTATTTGTGTGTAAAATGTAAGGTCTTTTCCGTGTGCCTATCCTAGAAACTCAATCCTTGTCATTTTTACCCATTTTTCAATGCTTTACACCAAAGAGACAAGTAAGATCTATTAAAAAAAATTCTCCAACTGCCTTCATCCTTCAGACTGAGACAGGGAAGGTACTTGTTGCTTTTTGGCTCTTTCTATACAGTAATAAAAAATAACTCCCATTAGTAGCTGCGGGGCAATTGCTGACTCTGACATATACAATACAAGGATATAAATCATAAGTAAATTGACCAGTCGCAAAAAAAAGTTGTATGAAATGAGCAAAAGGCTGATCCTGGCAAGTGCTGAGCAGCCCCAAGTCCCGTTGCCAGCAGTTTGAGACTGCTCAGCATCTCACGGGACTGTCTCCCCACATAAGAACATAAGCCTGAAAAACTACATTAGGAAACGAAGACTGCATTTCTTCTTCTCTGCATTTTAATCCGAAGCAGCAAATCACAGTAACTACATCTCATCGGTGTGTGATATTACTTAAAGATCTTGGCTTGAGACCTTCAGCCTTAACTGCGTGCAATCTGCAATGTTGGGCATTTTTTTTGTTATAATTCTCAGTATGTGTCTATTGCACGCAGGAAACATATGGGCATCCTCCTGCAGCTAATTTAACACCTGCAGATTCCCTGCAGATGGTTATGAAAGACTGTAGCTCACTGGATAAAGTATCTGCTTTTATAGATAGGGCCATGAAGAGAGATGTGCAAGGAAGTATAGCGGGCTGATTGATACTCAGCTATGCCCAGAACGTACTTGGCACCATCTGTAGCCTGAGCTCTGAAGAGCCATTTGCAGTCACATCATTTCTGGGATGTTTTTTCAGCATCCTGTTCAGTCTGGAGCAGCAGTTGTCTGAAGGGGGTGTCCAGCTTAACGACCTCTGGACAAACTCCACTTGTACTCTTTTTCTTCTGCCACGCTTTCTGCATGGGAGGAAGAGCAGCTGCCAAAGATCAGGCTGAAACTTTCTGTTCACATCAATAAATAATGGTCTAATTTTCTCAAGTACATTTTTTTTTATTGTGAACTAGTAAATGAATGGTGTTCCGACTACCTGAAAATCTGCATTCCCTACCCTGGCACTGGGTTTATTTCTATCTGTGGATTCAGAGTACAAACTTGTCTACACGGTCACCTTGGCACGCTGTAGGTCCTCAACGCTAACTCCCAGGGCATGCTGAAGATGCAGTTTCACAGCTGGCTTACAGTGGCCTGGGAGCGTCCTGTCCCTAAGCAGCACAGCTCCATGCCCCGGGGACACCTGTAGCTCCTGGCCATTTCTTTTGCATAGGCTTTGGATGTTGTGTGGCCATTCAGCATCTGTAGTCCAACACGAAGCTCAGCCACCAAAACACAAATAAAAATAGGCAAATACAGTTTATGTAGAGAGAGGAGCTGAATCCCACAGACAAAGGGTGTCAGCCGAGGGTCTGCATGTCCCACAGCAAGGGCAGTGCAGATCCACTCTCTTCCAACTCTTGGCCCTGGATAGCAGAGTCTTTAAGTCCATTTGAAGTGATCTCCTGATCTATTGTTATCTTTTATGCTTAATCTTAATACTGTATCAACACCCTCTACGTACCTTTATATATTTAACTGGATGATTTTTAAAAATATGGAAGCGAAGGGACTTCTCATTAGCAAAATTTCAGTTCAGAAGATTGCTTTAAACTAATAACTGTGTATGAAACCATTTCCTCTGCAGCCTAACAGTATCGTAAAACAACTGAGGAGCCGGGAAAAGCAGGAGTATTTGCAAGTGCCTTTCTTGGGTATAGCCCCTAGGTAAGATGTTGTTAATTACTTTCAGAGAGGAATTAGAAAGAGGTTATTATTAAAGGATGTCTGCATTTCACGGAGTGGATCAAGCTGATAGATTTGGGCATGATCAGGAAAGGAGCAGTGAGAGGTTTTGGTCTGACACCTTCTCAAATTACAATTATTTGATCTTTTTTGTGCAAGTACATCTTTATTCTAAAAGCGTACTCATTGATTTTTGAGTAGGCAACAGACCTGACGTTGCTGTGGTTAAGCAGTGAATCCTGCCTGCCTTTGCTGAGACGGTTTTTCCTGATAGGGCTAGTGTCAGATGTGGCTCTTCCCTGATTCACAGGAAAAACTGCTCTCCACAGATTTGGCTGACAACTAAACCCACACACTGTACATCCATATCTGGAATGGTTTTATTTCTGTTTTTTTCCCTGGCTCCTTCTTCTGCCTGCAGTTTTCTCTATGTTCTCGTGAGTCAGGGTGTTACACTGATCGACACACACAATACTATCTTCCCAGTAAAAGTTATTCAAACTGAATTTTGCACATTGCACATCAGCTTGTTTTTTTGCGAAATGAGGCAAACAAATTATTTGTTGACATTATGTTAGATGAAGCTTTGGAAGAGCTGAACAGGACAATGATACATTTGAGTTCAGTACGCTGTGTTATTACTTTGTTGGCTTTGCTTTTAGCGCTGCCTTTTATCATAGGTTTTCTGTTTCAGAATAGGAACCTTGTATTCTAATTGTACTTTAGCATTAGTATTTTCTTTATCAAAGGAGCCCTTCATATTCTGAAGTAAATCTGTTCCTGCATCATGTTTGACATAGTATTTCCCTAATAATGTGTGATTACTTTTGTACTTTGTAAACCATCAAAAATCACTAAACTTACAGCTACCACTTCTAACTCCAGAACAGGTCTTGAATTTTCAGTGGTGTTACCAGTGCAACTAATGTAAATGCAGGCTTTGCTTCCTAGGAGTAAAGAGATACAGCCAGGGATATAGCTCATATTTTTACTAAAGATAATAAAAGGATACCACGGATAAATAGATATATTTACTAAAATATTCCTCCCTCACTTTTGTAGAGGTCTAGTCATGCATTCTCTAGTCACTTCTTGCCTTCTGTATAAATGAACACATATTCAGCTCTCAGGCCCTGGGTTTCTTTTATCTTTGTTGGCAGAAGAACAGGTAGGTGTGGAGGAGCGGCTTTATACGACATTTGTGTGCCGCTGACTGGGGGCGAGGGGGAGGCAGAGCCAGGGGGAGAGTCGGCATGCCGCTGACACTGTCTCTCTGTCGAGGAAACCCGAGGTGACTTCGCAGGCCCTGTCTTTACCAGAATCAGGTCCTCTGTCTCCCCAGAGAGGACTTCATGAAGGCTATAATAAAATATGAACTGAGGGGAAGAGAAAGCAGGGAACTGTGGAAGGAGACCAAGCAATAGGGAACACATTTATTTTTTTATGCTTATGTAAAATACATACACCTTGTTGCAGAAATTGAGGGAAGCCAGATTAAAATGGAAGAAGATTCAGCTTATGCATCTTATAAGAACACGGTGCATTAAGAGAGATTATCTTAACTACTCATCTGATTTGTGAAGAGAGAAAAACTGATTGTCTCCGTTCCTCTGCTTACGGTAAGCAAACTAGGTACGCCGAGTTTGACCCCTTGGAAGTTGTCTCTTCCAAGGATGTGAGATGAAAGCATGAGCTCGCTTACAAAGGTGCCAGCTTTACTGAGCTTAAGGAGAAGTCTGTGTCCAAGTGAAGTACATTTCCCAACAACGATGCAATGCCGCGAAGCGCACTGCTGGTGAACACGTCCCACTTATTTCACTGCGTACCACTTCCGCACTTTCTGGGTCATGGTTCAAGAGTGGTTCAGAGTAAAGAGTGCCACCTACTCATTAAATTGTTTACTACACCAGCCATCTCTTGGATTTTAATTAGAAGGTTCCTATACACAACTAGCCAAGTCCAGATCTGATGAACCCATAGTTCCGGCTGATGTGGTTATATTGGCACACACGGTGATGATGCTGGGACTTTGTCAGGATTCCCTTTCGCAGTTGAGATCTCTGCTTTGACTGACGATGCTGTCTCCTGGTTCCTGACCAAAAGTATCCCTGAGTATTATCTCCATTCTCAGCTTCTGCAGTCCATTAGTGATGTGAAACAGATCTGGCACAGATCAGCAGCAAAGGCAAAACAGGAGTTTGGGAGGCACTTGGGAAGGAGAGCCAGGTGTCCCCGAGAAGGAATCGTTAGGAGGAAGGTGGGAGGGTTCAGTAAAGCTCCAGGGACTGGGGGAGGAAGCAGGGGTTTATGGAGGGGAATCTCTCTTTTTCTTCTTCCCCAGCCTCTTTTTCCCACAGAGGAGCTGCCATCCTTCTCCTCCATCCCCCTGAGGAGGCAGGACCTTCCATCCTCCCTGTCAGGATCTATAAATCCTCCCCATCTCCCCTGAACGCAGTTCTCCCTGCCCCAGAGAAAGCACTGGTTTTACTCCTCTGTTTCTTGAGCAGAATGGAAGAGAAAAGAAGTTGGGAAAGAGATTTCTCCTATTGCAGAAAAAGGAGAGCCACAGAGCCAAGAAGAAAGCCCCAGAGAACAGTTTTCCTACACTTTTTTCTACTTTAGAGCATGCAGCTCATGTGTGGCATAAGGGCAATGACTGTCTCCACACATCCTAACCTTCCTATAGGGGCAGCAGCAGCCATACAAAGCCCTGCAATTAGGAGGTGGGGACTGGCTGCTGGAACAGCTCATCCCTGCCACCTCCCACGGACGCGAGGTAGGCACCCTGTCACCCTGCGCAGGGCCCCTGTTCGCCTAGCCCCAAACTGGGCACAAGGTGAAGACTCAGGGTTATTTTCTACTATATGCAATACATCGTAAGAATTTTTGTCCCCTAAAATCTACAGAAAGGAAGGGAGGAAATGCTATGTCCTCACAGAATTATTGTAAAGTGTTATAATTTTGATTCATAAATGTGATTAATTTTGAAAAGAAAGTTATCCTCCTCATACATTTCATTTGCTCATCACTAACTACCAGAGTCTCTGAAGCAGAAAGAATGTACTGGTGCTGTTAATCTGCGTGGCATGAACGTCAAACAAAATCTCTGCTGAAAGCAATTTCATAATCTGAAAAGCTGTTGCTGGCCTTCAGCTGGATACGGCTGGGCAGTTTTGCCCTGCCCTGCTCTGATTTTGACAAGAATTTCTTCATCAGCCGTGTTTGAGAGCCAGCAAAGATAGTTAAAAGACATCTTTGCTTTTGCTTTTGGAAGAGCAGTCTTCTGTTTTGAATCTGAAGTCAGGCTTGGGAGCTGAAGAGTATTGGTACAATGGCTATTCTGCATCTAAGTGAACCTGTATTCATAGTATACCTGTTTTTGTGTTTTAAATAATTTCACTCTTACTAGAAGATAATCCTTCCTAGAATGTTTTAATTAGAATTTGTTAAGTGAAGTCAGTCTGTTTGTCTGTCTTCTTTGACAATAACAACTCATTTCTCTAGCTGAACTCTATGTTTCAGACAGGAAACTTTTATATAGTTTAACCATAGACAATTTACAGGGGAAAAAAAAGAATCACAGCATCAACTATTTCTGTAAACAGAGGCAGAGAAACACATACTATTTCACTAGAAAGGGATTTTGGGAAGTTGGTTTTTTAAGAATACAGGAAAAAAATAGTAATTTAGAGCTATATTGTACGCATTGGGTCATGATGATAGTAGGTTTCATATTTGACTTTCTAATTTGGTATCTTCCTGATTTTTTAAATACAGATTTTTCAGGAACAGCTACTGACATAATTATTTGCATATGACTAAAAAGGGCCAATATAAATACCAGAACTAGAAATGTGTCTGTGCCACAGAACCAGAAGGTGGATCTCAAAAACCGAGGGATGTCTGGATTCAGCCTTTGTCTTCTGTGTGCGTCATTTCTCTTTGTGTGAAAGTGCAGTGCCAAATTTCTTTGTTATATTCATCCTCGTATTAACAGACAGTAACTCTACAAACTCAGAGGCAGTTATATGTTGGATGGCCAACTGACATCTCAAAAGTTGTGTCTGTCACCCACGGCAGGCTTATCATCTCTCAGGATTGCCCAGGAATGAAGTAGGTAGTTTATGCACGCTGCCGATCCACCACGCAGCAGAGACCCTAACCCGCCGAATTACTCTCCTCTTCCTGTGGCCTGGTGGTATCCAGAAGCGCCGGAGATGCTCAGCGCTTCTTTTCAATGCAGAGTTTAGGAAACCTACGGAGCTACCTTATATGCACTGAAGACGTCTGCCCGGTCGTGCCAATCTGCTACCTCAAGCAGTAGACGAGCATGGTGGGCAAAATGGCTTTGATGGACCCACCCCTGATGCAAGTCATAAACCAGGAGAGGAATCCGAGTCCCTCAAAATCACTCGCAGTCTGCAGTGTGGATTTGAAACACCATCCTCCAAACTAACAGCAAAGGAAAACCAACCCGTGGGCTGACCCCAAAGCTTCTTGCTTTTCTTTCTTTTTCCCTTGTGTGAAAACCAGTTCATGGCAGTCGTGTAACTGCTCCTTAAGAAAGCTGCAGTTGGTCCCTATGCATGTGCTGAACCTGATGTCAAGGAGGCGACACATGTTTAAAATTAATTGCCTGTTTTTCAGACTGCAGCTGTAATGAGGCAGGCCCAGGAGCTTACTTGGAAAGAGAGATCCTCTGAGCAGCCTGTGTGTTGGGAAAGGCGTTTAGAACAATAGCTGCTCTATTCTTTAATGCTGGGCTCGGTCTTGCTCCCTCTGAAAGCTAAAAGAATGGGACTCAATCTTTTCAGATTTGTCTGTGGCATAGACATGCCAGCTTAGTCTATTTATAGCCCTGAACCCTTTAATTTTCTTGCCTCTATTGTCCATTTATCAGCCTTCAGATAGGATGCAGTGTAGTTACTAACGAATGCTTTCTGCAGCCTGGCCATCAGAGAGCCTTCTCAGAGAAGTGCAGCCCGTCTTCCTCTGGGAAATGGCAATCTCTAGGTCAGAGATGAGGAATCCAGACTGTAGCTGCAACATTATAATGTCTTGCAATTAGTGTCTATTCAGATGCATCGCAGCTCTCTTTCTTTCATTATTAAATGTTATTTCTCTTATTAGTTTAGGCTTTTCAAATTTTTCCTCCAGCTGATTAAATATTAAGGCTGGAGAACCAAAAAGGCCACTCTGTATCCCTCGCATCCCCAGGAGTGAAAATATTTATTGTCAAGGTTTGGAACTTGAGTCTGTTCTGAAACAAAACAAATGAAATTCGCTACTAAATAAATTTAGTATCAAATTGATGTACAAGCACACAAGTCACTTGATACTCATTATATACAAGACGACTATTGAAATGTCAGCTATGTTTTCTTTCTAAAGGCCAGAGATTTCTTTTGCGTGCAATAGGTCAGAAGCATTTTTCAGGAGAGTGCCAAATACTCCCAGGAGCATTGACTATAGGCATCAACCAGCTTTCACATTTATTTTAATTCTTGCAACTCAGAGTAGGTTAATAATGAAATTCTAATAAAATTCCACATGAAAACAAGCTGCAAATACATTGCTGGCATACAGGGACATGAACTTTCTCACGTACAGCATTATTCATTTAGCTATTTTGTATAATTATTTTGAAGCCAAAACAATTAATGATGCCCTTGACCAAGAGAACTTCTGGTATTAAAACCATCTATAAATGACCCTTTCCTTTGCGAAGGAAGCCCCACAGATACCGTCTTAAAACTAGCAGGACCTGAGGTCTCTTAGAGTAAAAGGCCTTGCCTCTCGTACAGTGTGAGTGAAGAAGTGGAAGAAACCTGCCCTACAAAACCTGAGCCACCACGTCAAGCTCTGCACTAAGGATGCTGCGTGCTGTCTGCATGGCACAGCCTGGCTATCTCGGCAGGTAGGGCGCACCCCGAAAGGGATGCCTGGGCTGCCCGCGGCAGAGCTAGCAAGCTGGCTGTGTCGCCTTCCAGCGCTGCGGGCAGTGCTGGGGACAGGCAACCCCAAGCGCTGGCAGCAGGGCGCGGGCACGCTTGTTGTTTTCTTCACCTGTGCTGCCCACAGCAGCGCCTTCTGTGGGGTAACGGTAGGATGCTGTACAGGGCTGCAGTTTAAGATGTTGCTAGTTTAAAATGTAAAAATCACTCACGGGTTGCTAGTTTAAAATGTAAATTCATTTCTGACCCTGGTTACAGAAGGAAGGGAAAGAAGAAGGTTAAAGTCCCAGTGCCCACATGTGTCCTGGCTGTGAGACAGCCCCAAAGCTTGCCCACATTTTCCTAGCTATCATCAAAAACACAAACTGCAGCTCAACAAATGCCCCAGCTTTTCATTCTCCGTATCGCTCGTTCTGTGCACTAATGCCAGCCAACATCTGTTCCAGATGAGAACTCCAGAAATAATGAAAACCAAACTGAATGTAAGAACAAAATAAATAATGCAAGGAGCACTTATCAGGCTCTGAATCTGTGTACTCAATTCAGTAGTAAGCTCAATATTTAGAGTATGGTTACATGCTAAAATGAGGATGTTCTGTTTTCTTCCACCTTCTCCTTTCCCCTCTCCTTTGCACTCCTCTGGCTCTTGCGGAGCTGATTCAAGTTACTAACCCAGCAGAAATCTAATCCAGCAAAAAAAAGGGAAGAGGTTTCTGCTCGGTTACTGAGCTAAAATAGGCCCACCATATGGTCAGCTGAAGGGAGGGGGTGGGACTGCATGGCCGGGAGCAGCAGTGGCCATGGGAAGAAAAGAAGGACTGGCAGAAAACCTTATTCTCATCATCGGGTTAATCTTCTTCAGATTTATGTTTCAACTCAGGGTCAGGCAAAGCCCAGAGCTGATGTGAGAGAGAGGGACGGTGGGACACCACGCGACTGATGGTAGGGAGGGAGAGTAGGGATGTGGCCACTGGTAATTGGTTTGGCCTAAGCTGTCTTGGAAATCCAGGTTTAGCTCCTTGGCGGTGCCCAGAGAGCTCTTCTCGCCAGAGAGCGTGGTCTCAGGCTGCGGAGGGAACTAGAGAGTCGGGTGGCAGAATCCAGGTTGCCCTGGCTGCAAGACAAACAGCAGCACATTCTGGCCCACAGAACAAAAGGGTAGTGGTTTGGTTTGGAAATTAATAGTTACTTAATAGAAAGACAGCAAATAAATATTCTTGAAGGGTTGTGATGGATATGAATTTCATATTTCTATAATAATGCAGCATTTCTCTTTTGTTGGTGAATTGGCACTTTCCAAACAGGTGAATCGGGCGGTGACGTTGCTAAAACATAAAAGGCAAAGACTTTCAAGAGTGGATGTTTAAAGTCAGGGATGAAAGGCCACACTTAAGTGCCTAAATGGGTGTGTAGTTTTCAGAAGTGCTCAACACCAACAGTTATCATCAATGGAAGCTGCTCTGAGTCTTGAGCCTCTGAAAATAGGGCATTGGGTAGGTGCTAGGACATCGGGCTTAACATACATCTTTAAGCACTTGGTCTAGATATTCAGCTCACTATTTGATTGAATGAAAACACTTAGAAAGCAGCAATAAGTTCCATTAGCCTGTTACAAAATAACTGATACATTCACTTAAATTTGAAATGATTAATTCAAAATATTTAATGAAATAATTTTAAGGAACAAGCAGAACCATTCTGGTCTTAACTTCACCACTCTGTTGACCTTCTCAAGCATTCAAAGCTGAATTACCTTAAAAAATGTTGTGATGGAAGGTTCCTATTAGGTGTTTGACATTGCATGAGGAAGCTATGATTTCCATTCCTTGGGAACGGGATGTCAGCGTGAAATCGGTACTGCTTAGGACTAAGAAAATTTCATTTTGCCACCATATAACTCTTAAGAAAACACACAGTATGTTCTGGAGGCAAATACAGACACGTGCAATAGAAACGTGCTTTGTATTTGCCATTCACTGCTTTTGCCAGTGTTGTTCTCAGCTAGCGGGCTTGAGAGGTGGGATGATACCCAAGGCAAAACCCAGCTGGGGAAATCTGGGATCTAGTTCTTAAGATAAACCTCTCCTCCCCCAAAAAGGACCTTAAGTTGGGGTAAAAACTTTCAATCCTGTTACTTTCTGAAGCAGCCTGTAATTTCCAGTTCTTCTCTCTCTCTCCTTGGAATATCAGCTAAGATCTGCTTTGGTAATGGAGTCCTGTCTGACACAATTTCGGTGTCATGTACCTCGTCACGTAAAGAGGCCTTTGGAAATAACACTTCACACAAGGGCGACCCAGCCAAGTCTGCCACATGTTTGACTATAAACAAACATATGGCAGAGATACATCTTTTCCAAGGAGACAAGCATGGAGGGGAAAACTGAATCATCTTCATCTTTACATACATACATTTTACACACGTAAAGCTTCAGTGATCTGGAGTTATTCATTGTACACGTGATCAGGAAGAAAGAAGTCAACTCACTGCTATCTCTGGAGAGACGAACCTGGGGCTGGCTGTAGATCGGTAAATCTCAGACCCGGCTTCCTTTATGTGGGGGATCATTTGCCAACTGTTCATGATACACAAAGCGCCAAAAATTTGCGATGATATCATATTCAGTTGTACCCTCTCAAGAGGTGGAAATTAGACTGAGTGGCATGGTCCTGAGTGTATAACTTGTGAACTACGAGCTTGAGATCCCCTTACAGATCCTGGAGAGCTAGAGCCCTGTCAACGCAATCAGCAGGGCCTCCAGAGCTGTTCTGTAGAGCAAGGGTGTCTGCTTTACCGTGACTTGGATAGCTTTCGCAAGTCTATGGACTTTATTAACTAGATTGCCATGGCCTATAATGGGATCTTGAACACCTAGATTTTATCTGGCACCTCCAAGAAGAGATTAAAATTTAGGTATGTTAATGTGCGAGCCGAAAGCCACTGCAGCTGTTGATGCTACAATATACTTCAATGACACTTCTGCTTTTCTTTACCATGCTTTACTGGGGCAACTTACTGCGAAACAAAGCTAAGGAGGAGCTTGTAGCTGATGGTGAGAGCCAAAAATAAATGCAGGACATTGAAGGTGGGCACCCAGCATTTTGTTCTGATGACTCTGTTCCCACTGAAGGTGGTAGTAGGCGGATAAACCTCTGTTACCTGCAGAAATTTCCGTCTGCCTCTGGCAGGGTCAGAGAAGCCACGGGATTCTTCAGGAGATCTGCCACAGTGTTATCCTTTGGCGTCACATAGAAGAAAGGGATTCCAGTGCTGTTATTGACGGGACCATCGCTGAGAAGTAGACAGTTCCCATAGGGCATACCTTGGATCTGCAAAATCCAAATAAGCAACTGGTTACATCTTCCCACATAGACAGTTTACAGTGTTGGGGATTCCCTCAAGGGCTCTACCAGGGGGGAAGCAACCCCCAATTGCTCAGTCTCCCACTTTCTGTTGTCATCATGAGACAGACCTTCTTCTAAATTAGATCTATCATGCTTCTATGAAAACAGGTCTCTCCTCTATTTCTTCTTTCCAGTCCTGTCCATGACACTATAGAGAACATTTTCTCTTCCACTGAGCTTAAAGGAACTACCAAATTAAAAATGTTTAAGTGCATTAAAATCAATGCCATCAGCATCAAGAAATGTTTACTCTAAAACAGGGCTGATACCTTTTCTCAAACCCAAAAAGGATACAGAGCCTAATTTAGCCTTGATTCAGCCTCCTTTTTACACTAATTTCACCTCCCCTTTCAGCCTTGGTTTGCAATGTGATTGCATCTGTTTGCCAAGAGAGAGGGAAAGGCATTTTAGCTGGAGTTGTGTTTAAAGTCAAGCTG
Organism: Fulmarus glacialis; assembly: GCF_000690835.1. NCBI lineage: Eukaryota > Metazoa > Chordata > Aves > Procellariiformes > Procellariidae > Fulmarus > Fulmarus glacialis. The sequence continues at coordinate 1,370 of NW_009228264.1, read as the reverse complement.
GACGTCAGCTCAGCTGCCTGGGCAGGAACCTCAGCT
>NW_009228264.1:0-1303 GCF_000690835.1 Fulmarus glacialis | reverse complement strand
GGGGGGGGGGTGTCCCAACCACCAAACCAGCCAGAGCAAACCTTCCTCCCGTGTCAGAGCAGGGACACCAGGGAGCCAAGTTTTCAAAAAGTTTTCTCCCATACACTGACTTGCGTACACACAGTGGATATAACGCATGCAAAAATGTGCTTGCCCAGTAGTGACACACATTAATATTCTCCATAATGATTTATACTCTTACGATGCTTTTCATCCCATTATAAATCGCAATGACAGATATTTAATCAATTACTATTTTTTCATGTCTTCAGATATTTCTTTCCTCATGGTCAATTAGATGTTAAACAGTAAAATTACCAGTCAATACATTAATTCAATGTAACTGGTAAATCCTTTACAGCAAAATCAAATTAAGTATGAATAGTTAATAAGAAAACCCTGGATGATGTTATTACCTGGATTGCATGCTTTCTGATTTTTAATGTTTATATGCCTTTAAAATTTTAATGCTTACACTGCTTATAAATGGTCCTTGTCAGCATTCCTTAGAAGGAATGCTTTAATTAAGCTACATAACTTAGAAACTAAAAATACTTGTTTATTATTAAGAGTTACAATGAAAAAAAATAGTAGCTGTCAGTAATATTGCAGGACATGTTTCCATGGCCTAAAATGCTCAGTCTGTCATGCATGGTTAATGTTACAGTGGATTCTCAAAAAGAATTGCGATCACAGGCAGCATAACTCAGCATTCAGAGCAGCAACACCCCCCTCATAAATTCCAAATTTTATTACAAATCCCATTTTTCTGTATTACTTCTGTGTTGTAACTAGAGACAGCTAACTGCAAACTGTATTATGGACGTAATTCCACCGAGGGTTTCTGGCGAGAGCATAAACCAGAAGAGTTAAGATCATATGATTTAATAGGATTTCTGACAATCTGATGTAGCATTACAGGCCTCTTGTGTGTATGTATACTTTTATTTAATAGTATCTTTTTTTAACCTCTTACTTTGTATTTCATAATAACATAAACTGCCACTAACTCAGCCAAGCTTTCTGAAGATTAATGTGCTTCTAACTTTGTCTATTTTTTAAATTGTAAGTTAATTAATCTGTGAATACTTTCAAGAGAAAGTTAAAGCCTCTTTTTTTGTCTTTTCTTTTTTTCTTTTGCCTGAGTGGTATTGGATGCTGTGTCTAATTCCACCCTTTCATGTTAAAAAGGGAACTATTTTAAAGCTGGAAAAAATAATGACCCCGATTCCCCAGTGCAGCCCAGCTATTTTGCTTAATGCTCCTGGCAGAGAAATCATCCTTTAAGCTGGTATAGCTGGAC
>NW_009228263.1:43803-60664 GCF_000690835.1 Fulmarus glacialis | reverse complement strand
TTCCCCAGAGAGATATATTTTATTTGGATTGGTGTTTGACATAAGTTTTAAGTAATTAGCTAGATATTTTCAATTATATTTTTTATATTCTTTACAATTTTATATGCAGTCTCAGTAACATAGTAATTTTCTTTGCCTGTTTTCTGGATTATACCTACTGATTTTCTCTCTTACCATTAGACACATGCTATATTTTCATAGGAGTTTAGTTCCAAGGGCTTCTTTTGTTTTCTGCTGTGCAGTGTTTTTAGTAGTATTACTGCAAATACATACTTGTGTATCTATTATATGCTAACAAGAGGAGCAAAATTTTTTTTCTGTTCATTTTCACACCTTGGTGATAGAAATGAAAAACCTTTTCTCCTTGAAACAAACATAAAGATGCTTAGAACAGCGTCTTCATTTTCAAGCCAGCAATTACTAAGGTGTAAGAGATGAAATTTTGTATGGCTAATAACTCCGTTTCTAAAGTAATCAGCAAGTAAGGAAACATATTTCCACACATACTGAAATTAGCCAAATGACTTAGGAGAAAGCTGAACAGAATTCAAAATAAACCTGCAGTGGATTTTTGCTGATCTTCTCAAAACGCTGCAGTGGCTTTTGGAACATTGCTCATTTTCATGCATTGTCAGGTTTGGCACTTCCGGCTTCTAAACAAAACCAAAATCAGAATTCTTGAAATGTCATGAAACAGGCAGCTTTTCATAGTATTGCTAGCTTGATTACAAGCAGATTTCATGAGAATTTCATGATTTAGTTCATTCTCAGGAGATTCACTGCACCGTTCAGAGGATTTGTGGTATTTTGCCAATCCTTCTGGCCAATATGCAGGCTTTGGAAGCTAAATATTTTTAAATTCTCTCTTTACTGATCAAGTTTGTAATGATACCTATTGCCTGTGTAGAAATGAGACACTCATACTTAAGACTATGGCAGATCACTTCTCCCTGCATTAGGATTTGAAAAAGAAGCTACTATGAAAAGGAAGTTGACAGAGTAGCAATAGTAGCAGGAAACAGGGAGATTTTAAAAGGCAGATTGCTCTTGTGAACCAAAACACAAGTTCTGGAGGCTGCTGAAACGTTCATGAGAAATTTAAAAATACTTGAAATCTGAACACTTTCTCATTTTATTTCATTGAAATTCAAATTATGTTAAACTTCCACTTAAAATGAACATGCAGATGCTCAGAATTCTTTTTTTTTCCCCACAACCAAATTACTTTCTGATGAAATTCAGTGAAAGCAAAACACTTAAAGGATAAAATGGGATTAGACAAAAATTTGACAGGCCATATCCAGTTCTTTAGAATCCCAATGCAAAATAATTACAGCAGAGATTACATAGATGTACAAGAGAGCTGATGTAGCCAGTGACATTTTGGTTCTATTTCCTGTCTCTGAAAGCTCAGATCTGCACATCGTTATAGAAGCAATTACAGGTATACTTTGACGTGTGTGACAAATATGGAAACATGTGCTCATAAAGTTCTCATAGGACGCTTTTTCATTTTTATAAACTGTTTCATGAGCATTGAATCATATTTGTAAGTATCCTCCTCATTGATTTTTTTTTTTTTTCTGATTTCTCTGATTTTTGCAGGGATCATGTGGAAGAGAGGGAAATTTCTTCACAAAACGTGAAGAAACTTGTTTTCTGTAAGAAAAATCTAAAGAAAGAGCAATTGGCTATCTTGGCAGTTACAGCAGAAATTAGATTTCAGAATGCTCTTAAAATATGGGTCAAGATCTGCATGGTGACAAACCACATGAGGTCTGATAGATCTCTCCTCTTCATGGGCCTCAGGACTATACATCAGCATCCTTATTTGTGTTTGCAGCCCACTGTTTTAGTGTCATCCATATGTTTATTGCTCAAGTTTTGCCAAAGGAACACCCTGCAGTTCTCCAGGCTTCGGAAATGCATTTTCCTTCCCGTGGCCTGTCAGAAAAGCCACTGGGATTCCTAAACAATAACTGGACTTGCCTGCAGCCAGCAGAAGGCCTCGTTCTTTCTAGATTGATGGATGTTTCACAGAGGGGGGAATGAAAGCATCTCTGTGGAGCACCCAAAACTCCTCTGTCACCCAATGTAACTTGTCCCAGGGAGCCCTTGGGTATTTTGCCCAGAGACAGAGTGTTTTGGATCTGAAGCTGCTACCTCTTTAGTCACTGAGAGCGGATTTGGTGTTCTATGTGCAGCTTATACAATGGTAAAACTGGCAGTCTATCACCATAAATGTTTCTATTTATTTAAGTTAAGGAATGGGTGTGATGCACTTAAAAACATGCCAGTGACTGCAGGCAGTTTAAAATGGTCTCAGGAGTTACAAGAGGCTTCTCAGGCACAGAACACATTTTAAGCACATCAATCATCTGTAAGTATTGCTGTAAAACATTGTACAATGGGGCTTAAAACACTTCAAGCACTTTCTGAAGTTATAGCTGCACTGTGTACTTAGAAATGACATTGAGGTGAAATCTCTCTTGTCTCTGTAGAATTTTGCAGATAGAGGAAACAAATCTTATTTTGCAAAAATGTGAGAGAGTATTGGAATGGATGGCTTGATATAATGAAGAAATGCACCTCTGCTAGACACAGGATCTACACCTTTTCTGTACCTCAGACCTCAATGTAGTCATTCTCTGGAATTTGGATGGTATGAAGTAATTTTAGTCAGAAAGTAACACAGTAGTAAATTTCACTGCATGACATTAAGGACTTCTTTTAATTGTTTTAGCAATTACCTTGTTTTATGGTAAAAATTCTCTTTCATTCTAGAGATAAGCACAAGTTATGTATCAGATTTAATAAATTTTTACTCCAGGGTACAAAAAACTGTACCAGGTTTGTGTATTTGTACTACAATACATGTTCCCTGAGAAGCATTAGTGGTCTAAAATAAGAAAAATGCTATTTAGAGTTCATTTTTAAAAAAGGATATTGTATATGAGATCTAAATGCAGTGACTAGAACTGCAGGATACAGATGGCAAAGATTTGTAGCTCTTGCTTTCAGGAGGCTGAAGTAAATTCTGCTTCAGTAAATTCTGTAGTCATGATGTGGTAACTTGAGAAAGCTTTTTAATTAGTATCTGATTGCCTTTTTCTGAATAACAAAATATTTTGTGATTCTGTAGCTTTCTGCTGTTTCTCCAAGGGGTGTAATATCTTGAGATTTTACAACCACCTTCTAACACCAAGCAGTTGCAGTGCTCTCATATTGCAAAAGAGACACACTCTACAAGGTAAATAAAGAAGATTCTTTTCGACAGATGTGTGTGAATATAAAGACATACTAGAAAATTGACATAACCATAATAATCTCTTCAAATCTTCAACTACGCTAAACCAAAAACAAACTGTGTTCAACTATTTTTCCCAATTATCTTGTCTGCTGGATGGTTGTTACTCTGTAGTTTGTAGTTAATCGTACACTGTAGTCTTATTGAGTGTATGTATGTTTTTCTTTGAATACAAAAGGGTGACTCCTAATGCATTAATTTGTAAATGCATGGACAGAACTGATTCCTCCCATCAAGCCATAAGTGGTTTATGAGACTAGTAATAGATGACAAAACTTCTCCTCTTAGTAGGCTGAACAGAATGCTCTTCAGGAACTGTAATAAAATCTATTGGTGATTTTAGTCCAGTTCCCAGAGATGTATACCGACTAAACTACCGTCATTACTGTAGTAAGTACTGACTGGAAGTGTTGCAGCCTCCCCTGTAGAAACAAAGAAAAAAATTACCTAATGGTCTGCTGATGGAAATGGCATCTCAGGAATCGTGCAGATACACATCGGATTTTTCCGTAAAAGTTAATACGGACCTTTTTAAGCAAAGCTGTGATGTTGGATTTAGTTAAAATGGTTCTAGTCTGCATATGGACAGCCAGTAAAATAGGCTTTCCTAGGGTCTAAATAGATTGTTATGTAACAGGAACAAGCTGATATCATCCAGTTTTGAAACAGGGTAAGGTTCACATTCAGAATTGTACTAGTTTGGCTGCATTGCCTGTGAACTAAAATCTGGGTATTTTGCATAGAAGCCATGGCAGAAAGACAAAGGAGGAGCTGCAGTATAGAGAAACTTGTCCTGCTTTTGCCCAGTCATCCGTCTCATGAAGAGCCAAAAATGTTCAGTTTTACAGGCTATTCTGGCACATTTTTTTTACACTGAAAGCCAGATTCTCTACTAATGTATAAATAGGATGCAGACTCTGCTGATTTAATAAGAACAAGGTTGAATTCACTGAGAACCCAGCATTAGATGTTTTTAAAACTAGAAGTTTGAGTACATTTGCTTTTTGTCCTTTTTTCCTAAGGGAAAAGATCAATGGTTTATTGCAGCATAACAGGTAAACTCGGTTTTGGTACAATTGATTTATCAGGGTTTCTTGACTAAATAGACTGAACAAAGAAGGAAGGAATCTGGTCAAAAATATTTCTGATAACCTTAGAAAGAATAAGAGTTTTTCTTACTCTCCTTATACTGCAAATTTAACTGTAATTACAAAGCTGTGCCAGAGGCTGTGGAAGACCATGCTGCAAAGAGAAGTAGAATACATGAATTGGAGAGTTTGACAAACAACTGATGCCTGCCTCTGACTTGGCGAGTGCAGATCTCTGGGACTGTAATGAGCAGACAGGAAGACCTTGTTTAAAATGTGGATGAGAGAATCTGAATGTTTAAGCATAATGTGAAATTGGATGTTGGGTAGATAGTCACAGCCTTTTTTTGTCAAGAAAAAAAATGGCAAAAATCCTTTCTTCTGTCCTTTGATGTAAAAAAAAAAAAAAAAAAAAAAGAAATTTCAAACTATGGAGTATGATTCAAGAAACAGTAGAAAAGATCCACCCGATAGTCTACATGATAGTAGGCCCAGTAAATATTTTGTCCTGGGAGTAGCTATTGTCGCTAAATAGGTGTAAATACTTAGGAAAACCAGGATTAAGTAAAAGCTAAAACTGTTTTCAAATATTTGCACTTGCTGATGCAAATCTAACTCCAAAGGGAAATAGCTTTCAGTAATTAGTTCCAGATGTACTAGTAAAAGTTACAATGAAAAGGTAATTGTGTTGTAAATAGTGGGAATGCTTTTCTTCATCAAAGTGAGAGTTCCTTTATTCCTGGACTGATCAGTTAGCTGGGATAAGAAATCTACACTGGGAAGAGCAATTCCAAACCCCTGTTACTGATTCTCTAAATTACTCTTTCCAGGACAATCAGTGTTTGCCCCAGGCAGATCCTCTTTCTGATGAATGGAAACTCTACACTGACTACATAGACCACATGATTGTAGATGGGCTGTTCAAAGCTATCAAGTGTTCTCTTCAGTATGTGACTGAAAACATTGAGACAACATTTAAATCCACTCCTTTATTTGAAGTGCAGCTTGTTCTTAATAGCAGTGAAACTACTTTTAAACTTTCTTTGGACTTAATGTCAATGGCAATTTCTGTGATATTATGGAGGGACTAATCAAAAACATCTATGATACTGCATCATCTGTAGACAGATTTGTCAAATACCTTGGAAAAGACCCTTTTCAGGTATTGTTACTTTTGCCACTTTTCCTTTCTTTTTTTAAAAAGTGTCACAATTGACCTTTCCTCTAGGCATTTGAATGTAGTTGTTTTCCCAGCCGAGTCACCTCTATCCAGTGGTTTATGACAAGAAGGCTAATATCTCAAGAGAGGCTCTGAGGCTTTTTCCCATCTATTCACTGTGAGCTGTCATATTCCGCCCTCCTTAACGTCTGCCTCTCTTGTTTTATGAATGCGTCCAGTCATTTCCATCAGCCAGCAGCACACGTTCTTTGAATGATATTGGCTAACTTTTTTTTTTTGTTGTTCACTTGCCCAATTGAGAGTGCCTTTCTAATACACACCAAAGTCTGCAGCTGGATGGACTGTCTGCAAAGCTGGTTCATGAATTTACCTTCTACTTTTGCTTGTGTATTGTGCACAGGCAGTCTTTGGCTTTTCAGTGCATGTATTACTGAGCATTTGGTGTCAAATGACTTCTGTAGCTATATTCCAGGCTGGGTATTTCTCAAGAACTGTTTGTTTCTTTATGATTATTGGTTGAATATTTGCGTTCTTTCTCATCAAGACACCTGATACTGTTTCTGCTCCCTGATCTGCAAGTACCGCTGAGCTTATATATCCATAATGCTTTCCTTCTCTATAAGGTATGAGGTTTTGTCCACAGATAGCAGACAAAAGTGGTTAGTGAATTACAGTGAAACACTTTTTCTAGAGATTTAATGTTAATGCAAGATTTTTGCATGACTATTTTTGCCAGACTAGCAGGACGTGCAATAACCTTTATGCAATTTCTTCCTTTTTCAATTTTTTTAATATGACATGGAGGCAAATATCAATAAATAAATATATCAAAATATCACAGTTTATCCAGGGAAAAATAGATTAACTGTAAATTGGTTACGCTATATAATAGTGAAAAGTAAACAAAGGAAGGGTAAAATAACAGTCGAGAGAAGAAGGGATGTGGATAGGACAGGGGAGAATCGAAAAGGAAGCAGCTGGAGAAACGATGAGGTGAGGAGATAGCAAAGGAAAACATAGAAGAGGACAGGAAATAGTCAAATAGTCAGTCAGCCCAGAAACTCTGTTCCTGAAGCTCTTCTGGCTTCTGCCAGCTTGATTTTTCTCTGAACTTCATGGCTACTGATTCCACAGTACTCCGCGGCAAGGATGTGAAGGTTTACCAGCACTGCCTGTTGAGTGGACAGGAGGACTTACCTGTTTCTTACGAGTCTGTCACTGCTTGGCTGGCTCTTTTTAACCTAGGACCAAAGAGAAAACAGTGGAAACAAAGCTCCTAAACTGTGTTCTCAGACATACAGAACCATGTTCACATAATCTGTGCTCTATGGATGTTGAATTTCCTCTTTCTTCTTTCTCCACCAGATGATGCAGCCTGTGGAAATGGAAATTGTTGTGTTATTTGCAACAGGCAACAGCTTGTATTTGTAAACTGTGCTTCACTGGTACCCTTAGAAGCAGGGAGGGGCCTTAGTTTTGACTCTGGGCTTTAGTGAGTCCATTACCTTTGCCAGCAAAACAGTATCTTCAACCCCAGTGTAAGAAAGGGTTTGTCAGCCTCACTGAACTGTCTATTAGCCATAGCAGTCCATCCGGTTGAGGTATTTTCATCTCTCCATGGGATTAGAAATCTGTTCATGGGCTAAAGAAAACTCTTGGTGAAGAAGCCTAGACTCAAGATTTCAATTTTTTGAGCTCTACTGGAAAGTCAGACTGACAGTCACAAGCATTTGAATCACAACCCATCTCACTAGCAAGTGTTGTAAGTTAAATCAACATATTGGAGGATGAGAGTAATAACAAGTGCAATGTTTTATGTCTGCCTGATGAGAGTAGGTACTTTGAATTTTTGATGTGGGTATGATGCGTGAAACAGAAATTATAATACTTGAGAAATATATATCCAAGCAGTCATTTCCTATTAACTTGTTCCTAGGATCAGACAGGAAACTTGCTGTTAACTGACAAGTTATAATTGTCATTGCCATCAGTACAATATCTTGGGTCTTGGCATGTGACTTGGCTTTAAGGACATCTTTTCTTTCTTCAATTTAGTCTTTGCCTCCACTGCTTTTTCACTTTGGGGTGTTCGTTTAGCATGACGTAGATCAGATAGAAAGAAGAAATAAGTCAAGTAGCTGTGAAGAAGGGGAACCTGGTCACTGCTTATGTTCTGGAGCAACACTTTAACAAATAGTAGTATTTATTGGATGGATGATAAAAGTGGATATGTGAAGCAGTTTCTGCTCTGTGGACAATTTCTTAGTAAGGGGGACCTGGAACTATGTGAAAATAATGAGCTTCCAAAATGTTCACAAGACTTAGTGCATTCTAAAGAACAGGTATTTCCATTTTTGCAGACGTTTCTTTACTTTTCTTCTTTGTGCCTATTATGGAAATATAAATAATTACATTGTTTTGTTGATTTGTTTAAAATCTAGTGTTCATAATGTTGTTTTTTTTTCTTTGGGGCCAATATTCTAAAGGAGTTAGTGAATCTTAAAATCAGAAGATTTTTTTAATAGCTGTTTCAAATCAAGTTGACCATAAGACTTTTAAATATAATTGGTGAATTCAATTAAAAAATGGACCTGAATTTTTGAGGAAAACAGCGCAGGTTTAGGCAAGCTTCTCTGGTTTCTGTTTCATATATATTTTTATGTATACATACATACACACACACACAAAAATACATACATGTAATCCTCCTCTGTATATGCATACATATATTTGTATTTAAATTCAGAAGGATGGACTGAAGGATCTCTTTAAGTTCCTTCCATCCCTTTTAGCTATGAGACAATAGAGAGTTTTTGCAGACTTTGGTCTCCCTGCTGCCTTGGACGTGTCCTTGGCAGAAGAGGCATAATTCCTTTGGCCTTAAATTTCTTCTGGATAAACATCAAGTTCACAAAAATGTGGATATTTTTAAGGTGTTCATAATATCTTAGAAGTAGTTATTTCTTCTTTGATTGATGTGGACTGGATTTTTCACTCATTACTGTATTAAGAACTTTTTACATTTCGTTATATCTTTGGTATAAATTTATGTCTAAAATGACTTCAAAATGGCACTTCTCACCATGCTGAAAAACTAGAACAGGACTGTTTAAAGCATGAGAGCTGGTGTCTAGATTGAAAATTGGCTGTGTATGGTATTCTGAAGATCTCTTCTCTGGGAGAAGAGCTCTTTGAAATTAGTGACAATCCTGGACTCTTCTAAAAGATGGATGTGGATCACAGTCCTGTATCTATCGCCTCAGATGCCAACCTGAACTATTTCCTTCTGTCAGAATCATGCCCCTGCCCCTGATTCTGCAGCACTGAGAACCCAAATAAGGTTATATTTGAACTACGTGCAGTAGATGCAGAAAAGGAAGAGATGGTCAAGTGTAAACGAGTCCATGATATTTCTCAAGAATATCTTGTCATACGTGTGAAATGCATTTCTCTCTTGTTTAGAAAAAGAAAAAAAAGAGCTCACCAACCGAGCCTTGACACAATGCTTCTATGTTTGATTCGATTGCATTTACTTGTTCATTAATATCATTGATGTGTATGGTTTGCCTTAAGTTTTGAGGTGCTCTAATTAACTCGACATTTTCTTACGTTACATATTATTAGTATTACTGAATGGAGAGACTCATTCATGAAACTGGAGACAGGTTTGACTAAGAAAGTGTGAGGAGTAGAGTGCACAGCTCTGGGTGAAATAATGGGATATCCAGTGGCTATACAGTACCAGGGAACCATGGATGACATCTTCAAAGTCTTAAAACTGACCTCCTGAGAACTTGTGGATAGCAGCTGCCAGAACTGGGGGTAGGATCCTATGCAGAACTGGGGGTAAGTATTCAACATAACATCTATAAAACTTTGGCACATGCTTAAGTAGGAGCAAGAATAAAAATAACCCTAAATGAGCTTATGTGATTTTTTTTTAGAGCTGTTTACCTTGGACACTTTTTTACTGGATATATTTTTAAATATAGAATGATATCTGCTGTCTGTTCCCAGTTCAAATGTAAAAACCCTGTTGACTTAATATGGCCTAGAATAGGGACATTGCAGATTTTTCTTAGTGTTCTCGAGTTTCATTCAAGAGACTTAATGAGAAGTGTTTATCAATGCTGTACTATCATTGTCCTCCTAGGAATCAATTAAAATGTTAGGAGAAAAACTTATTTGTCAGTGGGAGGTAGTGTTTTCACCCAAGTAGTCATAAGCTAAAGGCATTTTTTAAGGCAGTTTTTAATTATGGATCTCCTTTATTAATGAAACATAGATTTTAATGATCCAGACAGGATCATTAGTTTATGTGGTCTGCCTTCCACAGAATAGGATTTCCAGGTTGCACAAATGTGTCCTAGAAGGCACACCTGGCAATTTTTACTTCTGTTTTTGTGTTTGTACTTGCATTTCAGCTAAACCTGAAATGCAGAGGCACAAATGTAACAACCACTCCTCTCTGATCCTTGGGGCTAAGAGCAGAGTTGAGAGATACAGAGGGGCCACATGGCTCAAATAGCCAAAGATTCTTGGTCAGAGGGTTCAGGGTGGGATGTGAGAAATGGTGGACTTAATCCAGTGTCTGATTTACAGCAGAACCTTGGTCTTGGTGCTCCCTCACGTTCCAGATGAATGCATGAAACATGGGGCAATCCACTGCTGCATTTTGATGTATACATATTTTTAAATAAAAACTGTTGAAAGGTTGGTTCTGTCCACTGCCCCACTGGGACAAAAATAATTTTTAAAACATGAACATTTCTGGTTAAATGAAAATTTCTTTTCCAACTGATCTTAGCTGAGAAACTCACAGGGTACATTTGATTTTAGTTTTCATAAATAAGACCTGGCAAACAGTGACTGAAAAGGTCTCAATTCTGCCTCTGTCCCTGAAATTAAAAGGTTTTTCTGTGCATAACCTGAGGCAGGTGAAATCCTGTAAAAATCTACTCAGTAGTCTTAATCTTGCAGGATCAGGGCATTCCTTGTTTGTGCGGGTAGGTCAGGTAATTAGCAGCTTAACTACTTCGCTTGTGTGCAAACTGTCAGGGTCCTGAGTGCGCTAACAGGCCTTTAATGGTCCTGCCCAGCCCCACCCGGGGGCTCCACCCCACGCCCGGGGGCTCCGCTTAAGCTCAGCCCTGGGCCTCCAGTCTCTCTCTCAGCTGTACGGCAGGTGTGCCTGTCTTCTGCCTGCCTCTGGCTCTGCCTCCTGAGTGGATCTGGACCTGGACCTACACTCTAGGTAGGTATGCTCTCCCGGATAGATCCCCGTGGCTGTACGCTGTAGCTTGTCCCTGTCTCTGTCCCTCTTACCCCTCCTGCAGGGTCCCAGGACCTGGTTCATTGCTGGCTGCATCTGGGGCTATTGACGTACCCAGTTAGAAGCACCCGGGTCTGCTGCCATGCTCGAGGCCCTGTGGGACTGTGCCCTTGGTTGGTGAGGGCATTGTCTGTGCTGGGGTCACCTTCTGCTCCTGGCTCACCTTCCCTTGGGAAGCAGCCAGCCCTTGCTGCTCCCTGATGAGCGTGTGCCTGTTCGCACGCAGAGGTGCAGAAATGGTCTCAGATGGTACCCGCAAATTGAAAATAATCTTGAAAATTTGAGCCATGCTCTGTAGTATAACTTTAATTAGGGAAGTGTTGACAGACCAAAAGTTGAAGCAGTAAAAATAACACCATTATAACATGTAATTGGTTTAGTATGTAATACACTAGTTCTTTAGGAATCAGAGCTTTGCTTTCAGCCTGATTTTTCCAAATGACTAAAGGTGTTTCTGTAGTGATTTTCTTCCCTAGCATGATTTGCAGGAAGTGCAAAGACTTACACTGCATATGAAAATGGGGTATCTTCCCAAATAATTTCTTTACTTCTCAATTCTAGTCTCTCATGCCTTTTAATGTAGCTGAAAAATAAAGCTCACCATGGAAATATCCTTTTTAAAGTACAGTTTATGGACAGATACTTTGTTGTGTTCTTATTTATGAATGCATTGTCAGAGGATTGCTAGTGTGTATTAAACTTCTAGCCAACTTGCTTCAAATAGTGGTTGGAAATCTTTTTGAGCAATATGACTTAGAAGGAGGCAATGAGCTTCAGCTGTGTCACAGAATGGTGGAATTATGTAGAATGAGATTCAAAGTAAACACAAATGTTTGCAAAAGCCCGTTGTAAGTTTTCCAAAACAACAACAAAAAAACTGTTTATCTTTGTGTAGTTGCCTTTAAACTACAGTGTCTAATTATGCGTGTTGTGAGCAAGCCCTTGTCCATATTCAACTACGCTTGTGGCTGACGTTTTTGTCAGCAACAGGTGTATCTTGTATAGTAGATGAGCCTTTGGGATGTCTAAAAGCGATGTAAGGAATATGACTTTTTTGGGACCAGCCTGGGGTCAAGGACACCCTTGCTGAGAGCTAGGCAGGTTAAGCGAACGCACTTAGCACTGAGTTTGGGATCTACTAATACATTCAGTTGTCACTATGTGCATTTTTCCACTCTTAGCCGTGGGTCAAAATAATAATGTGTTTATCAAAACTATTTTATAGTGAGTTGCATCACTGGGGTGTTTTTTTATATTGCTGAGGTTTATTTCCAAATTTAATATGCATAAACATATTCTAACTAGAAAATGCAGGCTATTGTAAACAAACTTCAATCTTTTGCATAAATTACATTTTGCAAATTACCCTGAGTAATGAGTCCATGTTTGTCACTGCATAAGGACGTAGAGAAGGAATGACACAAAGTCAACTAATATTTTTCAAAAAAAGGGGAGAATGAAAGTATGTATGTTTCTCTGTGGGGAGGGTTGTTGGCTCTGCAAACTGACAAACAATATCAACTTGCAATGTTGTTAGGAATTACCTGAATAGTGGAAGAATCTTAAAAAGATTGCCTTCACAGTAAAGCATGAAGTGGTACCTCTGCAGTCCAAAGAAGTGTCTGTTATCAGAAGAAAACGTGTACTTTTGGAGGTGAGATCAGTTCTGTGCTCTGAACCGAATGATTTTTCGTTTTTTGTTCTGATAACAAGCTGGTGGCAAGCTTCACTGAACTGAGAAATTGTAAACTCTTAGAAAAGGCTGTCTAAAGATAACAATTCAATGTTTCTCAGTAATGTATTCTGGATGAATCTGATAATTTAAAGCCCACTCCACCAAAATGGGAGTGATGCTTATGTCCTCTTTATCTTCAATTATGTCTAATCTGTTTCTAATTCAAACATGGTGCTGCTGTTGTCAGATCAAATATAGATTTTAAATGTTTTATGCTTCTCCACTGGGAATGTTTTAAATGTATGCGGGCTGTCAGGGCTGTACTGACTGAATCTAATAAAGTTTTAGGTAAATTTAAAGGAAATAAAAGTGTGCTTAAAAATGAAATGATTCATAGTTCATGAGATGGAACACATTTAATGAATGGCAGCTAAGGAAAAGTTATGGAACAGTCTCCATGGATTACCTCCTTAACCTCTCAGGAACCCTAATTCAATAAATAAGTTGTATCTTTCAGGTTAAACAGCATGGTTTTAGAAACAGATTAATAAAAAAAGTAATCTTTAGGTTTAATGGTCAAGTTCCTTTCCAGGATATGGATATGTTAAGAATAACCATTATTTTATGAACTGTTATGACATATCTGTCACTGTCAATAGTTTGGAGTACTAACCACAGTTTACAGTCAAAATAAAAACTGGATCAATATTATTTATCAATGTATATTCCCAAGTATTCCACATGAGAATGAAAAACATAACAAAAAGAGCCTTCCCAACTGGAAATAAATTTTAGAGAAAGAGTAGCTCACCTGAGTACATTGCATTTTGCATGTCCATTCTCATGACCTCTGCCTTGAAGATTCACAAGTCTCATCTTAAAGTCAGCAACTGATGAATTATTTAAAAATGCGTTTGTTGCTCTGCCATGATCAAGAACTAAATGAAGAATCATCTGTATTCTTTCAAAATTCTGTTGATGAAATATTGAAATGATTCTAAATTATATTCTAATTGCAGGCTGATTATGAACTTAAGACCAAAGTTAGAAGTCTATTTTTTATCAGTGTTTTCTCCTTGTCATTTGATTTGTCACTGGAATGTTGTTTGGGCATGTGGGGCTCGGTGACTGCTGAATAGATCAAAGTAAGGGGAGAGGGGGCGATGTAAGTGTGTGGTGGTTTTTTTGTTTATTTATTTTGGGTTTTTAGGCGGTTTGGGGTGCGTGTGTGGTAGTTTTTTTGTTGTTTGTTGTTTGTTTTTGCTATGGTTCAGATCTTGATTCAGACTGCTAGGGACCTGTACCTATCTTCTGTGTTACACACACATACAGGTGCTAATTGTAAATCAGCTGGTGTATCTGGAATATGGAAGGACTCTACCTCAGGTGCACTCAGCAGAAAGGTCATTGACAGACACTGTTTCTGCATTTGGAGGAAAAACCTTTATCCACAAATGTTTCCTCTGGAGTTGACTAATGCTGACTCGCTCCATCCTACAACAGGACCATGAGGCAACCCAAGCATGTGACTCTCAGGCTATGGATGCTGCTCTCTCATTGTTGCTCTTTAGAGAACCTTTGAGAACTTCTAATTAGTAAATACTAAGAGGAGCCACCAGACAAAGGGTGGTGAGGAGTCTCTGTGTCCTCACTCTTTCACATTCTTCTTCAGTGGGAGAGCTGGCTATGCTATTCTTCTAAAGTACAGGTACTCAGCCAGTGAGCCTGCAAGCTGGATATGCTTGGCAGGAGCAATTCATCAAGCCTGCAGCCAAGTCTTAGTCTCTTTCTTTCTTGGATTCCCTTAAAAACCAGAATGGAATTGGCAGAATTTGCCTGACATGCCATGTCTGTGTCAGGTAAGCACAGTAACTGTAATACTTCTGTAGAGTATAAACCTATCACGTATGTGTGGGACAGCTTTGTTTCTTGTGGCAGGGAAGTAGCTATGATAAAGGCACTGGCAAGAGTGTCCATCAGAAGTCATGCTACTTTTGATCATAGGAACATTGTGTGTGTGCTAGAAGGAAGAACAGCTAACTCCTCTGACCAAATACTTCAGTATGGGTCTTTTTTCTTCTCTTTTTTTTCCGGGACCATACAATGATCCTTCTTTTAAACATGATGACCTACCTTCCCTACTAGCTTTTCCACCAGGACAACCAGTAATGACAAAAAAGCATGGAAAAGCCAAGAAGACAAATTGCTGGACAAAGCATAAAACGTTCTCACAGTATATATCAAGGTACTGGTAGATGATGGAAGACAAAGCCTCTCTGTGCAAACTCATAAAGATACTGCAAAGCATCAGGTTGAGCTGAAAGCACTGCTGCCTACATCTTTCTGAAGTGTGCATGCGAGATTAGAGATGGCTGAAGCAGTTCTTTGTTGATGCATTTTGCGAAAGTCTGTGTGTCATATAGTGGCCTTTCAAGAGAAAGGCCTCCCCCATAATGGGAAAAAGAGCTGTTCATCCTCCTCACTTAAGGAAAAAGAGAATATCACCAAAGAGAAAAGGACAGAGAATTTTGGGTGTTATTGTTCAGTTTTACTGAATTTAGAGACCCCTTAGCTGGTTAGTATGAGAGGAGAAGAGGGAAAAAGACCCTTGGATACTTACTCCATTTAATTTCTTTTTACTTTCTTGTGATTACTGCTTGCTTTAAAAAAGCACCCTGTTTTCTCATTTGAATAATAGAGTATTTTAAAGCACAACTCTATTTATGAACATGTAAGCAAAAATGATTGCAAAGCAGACAAAATAAGAAAAAACAGATGCTGGGCAAACACATCAATGTGCTGTTTGGTGATGATCTTTCTCCAATGATGCTATTATTTTCAAGTCGTCTTTTTTTTTTTTCTTCCTTCCTCCCTCTTGACCTTTGAAAAACTGGAGTTACGAACCACAATGGTAAACATTCCACAAAGAAATTGGAAGAGAAGCTTTGCTTTCCTCCTGTTCTTACCTTGCCTATGTGTGTGTTAACATATATTGCATAAATATGTATGTTTGTAATAGTTAAATGAAAGAATGTAAAATTTAATAGAGGTATCTGCTTTCAAAATGAAGCCCTTATGTTTTTACTGTAATTTTTACCTTGCTTAGGCTTGCAAGAGCTATAATGGAAACATACATGGAAGGAAACTCTTTATAAAAAGACTCTCAGTTTGCAGAATCACTCTTGTGATTTCCAAAAAATAATCCCAAGTCCTACTTACTTGAAAAAAAATTTACTACCACTTGGCCTTGAAAAGCAATGCTGTGAGAGAGTGTCAAATTATCCTGAATGTCTTTACACTTTCATATGGAAAACAGAAATGCTGAGTAAGAAAAATAAATGCCTTAAAGGTACAAGTAGCTGGTAATCCAGGAGCCTGACTCTTTAGCTGCTGGATGTGTGCACTAGTTTGCTCTGAATTCAGAGGCAATTGGTCGTAGCCTGTCACTTCAGAACAGAACCCAGATCACCACGTTATATCGTGATGGGTCCAGACAGAAAAGAACCGTAACAAGCTGGATTGAGTCCACAGTTCCCAAGAGCTGGGGTATGTCAAGCCCTGTGTAGCTGTGCTGCTTCAAATTTTTTCACAGCTAGAATTCCCGAATTTTTATTAACTTTGACTAGAGCAGAGCTGCCTTTTTAGCATATTGTCTGGTACAAGAGCCAGGAAAGCCTCTTGGAGAGGACAAATAGCTGCTTGAGGTTAGTTCGTTCTCCGTGGGAGAGCCTTTGTCTTCTTTTGAACACACTGGTAGAGAGAGTTGATGGAACAGGCTCTATCAGCTGAAGTGTGATTTGGGCTAGTCTTCTGGGCAGTGGAGAGCACAGTGCTGAACTGACCTGAGCTGTCATCTTTTGTGAACTCATTCTGGAACAGTATAATTCCATGCTTGTCCAAGTGAGCCTTGTCTTACCCTAAACAGCAAAACAATTGAGAGAGGTTTGAATCAGGAACTTTGTATTTCCAAATTATGGGAAAGTTCAGATCCAAACTTAAATATCTGTGTTGGCACTCTGTTTTCTCACAGTGGACTTTATGGCATCTCTGCTTCTGCGTGAAGCTTCTTCAGGAACTCTGCCCCCATGTAGGGATGCTGTGACTTCAGTATCTCTGAGACTAACATGTTTTCTCATGTTGAAATAGAAGCATCCAAGTATCAAGTGGCAGCAAGATAGTTTATAGCCTTCCTGTAAATTAGCAGGTTGAATTAAGGACAGTTATTGATACTTGAACTAGTCGTTGTAGACTGTATGTACCATCAATGGAGAGAAATGAG
>NW_009228263.1:38942-43772 GCF_000690835.1 Fulmarus glacialis | reverse complement strand
AGCGGTTCATCTGACCTATTTAGATACACCCTTTAGGACAGGAGGGGTTATACGCTATGCGCTGCTGACTCTTAACTAGATCTCCACTGACTGTAAAAATGAATCGTTTCTAACTAGATTTTTACATCAACTTGGCTAACTAACTTAAGACAGCATAATTTTCTCCTGATGAAGATAAACTTAAACATCCATTCACAGATTTTGACTATATTTATTAACATTCGTATAATAAACTCTACCTGCTGTAAACTTACTTTTATCCCTTTGCACACGCAAAAAGCTTATGCATTTGTGTGCCTAATGAGCATCCAGTCATGACCAAAAATAACTGAGAACAAGAGTTGCTTGTTCAAGGTTGTGCATAGATAACTTTTACAGCCTGATCTTTTGTATGCCAGACCCAGGAAATAAAACTGTATATGTACACTTGGAGGACAAAGGTGTTGTTTAATATTTTATTTATAATAAAACAGCATAAAATGATATTCATTTGTGTTATGGCTACAGTTCTCAGTTTTTGGTGCTGCCTTACATCTGTCCTCCAGTGCCAAATATACAAATCGGTTTGCTCTGTTACCTACCTGGAAAAAGCTCATTTTGACTGGTTTGCTCAGCAGTAGTCTCGCTATTTGCACTGTTAAGCAGCAAAATGGATAAAAGTCAGAATGCCTTTCTTCGTAATTAGTAGACAGGATGGGCTATTAATCAGTACCATTTCAATATTGTGATATTGAATACATCTGCTGATTTATAAAAAGACAGAAACAAATCCACTTACCTAAGTGTGTAACACACTGAGCATAACGATTGGCTACATGAATGAGAAGAGAGAAAAAAATTATTCAAAAGAGGAATAACTTTCTCAAATTTCCCTCAAATATCTTGTCTAATTCGAGTAGCTCCTAAAAATTCATTTCCATAGGGCTATATACAGCAATTAAGCTCTAATTAAACAAATGAACGAACAAACAAACAAAAAATACACTTGGAAACCAAAAACATAGATTTGTTTAAACCAAGTCACTTAATGTTCGTAATTCTGTAAACCTGCCTTCCTCTTATCCCTTATTGTATTTGAAATACTCCCATTTGTCTGCCACTTCTGTTATTAGACTGGATAGCAAGCTGTCCAGGACAGAGATCATCTACTTTATCTTGCTTTCATATTAATTTGCAGGCTTCGTGACTTTAAAAACGTGTGTGTGAAAAAGAGAGTATGTTTGTATGTCTAAATATGTATATACTTATACATTTGTTTATAGTGCTGTGGTTGACAACTCCAGCAGTTTCCTGTGAAGTGTTGACAGTGAACAGACCTTCATTTATTTGCAGAGGAAAGATTCCATCATCGGCACATTGCTTGGACCTGGTGTTCACAATCTCCTATCAGCTTTATGCATTACTGACCTCCACAGGCATTTTAGGGGAAGGCACAGCAGGAAGAGAGACGAAGGTCAGTACAGAAAGTGTTACTCCTTTTGCAGACAAGTAATGTGTGTTTACTTGTTTACATTTTTGCATATAAGGCTTGGTTGCTCTTCCTGGGAAAATTACCTGTCCGTAAGAATTTTTTTCTTGCTTATTTCAATCTAAGAGTCAATGGTAAGGAACACTGTCAAGTTCCATTGGGTCCATGTCACACTATACCTCAAAACCCAAGTAGAGCTATGATCATGTCAAAGTTTTCTGGGTGCCACTATGTCCAGATCAAGACACAGTTGTGTGCATTTTTCTTGCTCATTGGTTCGCGCAAAGTAGGTTTGTCTGTGCATATGAAACCCAGGTTTGGAGATGCGATGGAATGTGAGTTGAATCCCTTCCTGCTCCCTTCCAACAGCTGGATTTAATGTTTACTTCATGTGTTGTACAGAATTTATTAATAATTAAGCAAAGTGTTGGGATACTTGTTAACACAGTTCTGTTTACTCTTGAGTACGAAAAGGCTCTGCCTCACCTTATCTAAAGAGCATTAACACTTCTAAAAGTAAGGTGAAGGGGAGTCAATATTTCCTTCAGCAGATGAAGACTATAGGAACCACAGGAAATCCTTGGAGCGGAGGGGGATGTTTGAGTTTGAATAGACATCCAGGGAAGGTTTGAATGTGTAAAATTCTTTGAGTATCTAAAATGAAATAGGTTTGTAGCTGGGTAATAGAAAAAATAGAACAGATCTCAAATCTTAGTGAATTTCTGTATACTTCTGTAACTTGAAATACATTTCTTTCTAAGTTTTATGATTTTCTGATGTTAAGGGTGATTTCATGGTGACTGGGGGTCAGCAGGTATAGAACCCAGCTTCCCATGATAATGGGCACTGGGCAGCAATTCTGCTGAGTCACAGGCAGTAGCGTTGACCAGAGGCACCTTGGTATGAAGTGGGACCCTGGAGAGATGGTCTGACTGTTGAAGGATTCCCACAAGTTTTTGAATGTATGTTTGGAACTGTAGCTCATTTACACCAACACTGACTTAAAGCGCAAAAATCTTGTGGGAGGGACAAATCTTTGAATTCAATTTTCGGGACAGAATTGATCATTTTGATCGGACAAACTGAGGAAATCAGGTTAATGCTCTGAATATGCTTTTCATCTGCAAATCTTATAGCATCTTTCAAAGAAATAAATACAATCAGTGCCTGTATGATAGTGTGAACCTAGTTAAGCAAGCTTTAGATAAGCTCTTAGGTGTTTATAGCACTAAAGCCACAGGATCATGGCTTATCAGCAACAAAGTAATACAGATATAAGCTGTGATACAAAAATTAAAAAAGCAAATCTGAGGATTGTGCAGTAGGAAAACAAGGCTTTAAGTGACTGGAGAACATTCAGTTTTCCAGGCATGCTACTACCATGTGTTGCCACAAGAAAGTGTCTGGCTTGATTCCCAGGCCTGCAGCTCAGTTCTTGAATGGACAGGATCAGGAAACACCAGAGGTATGGGGATATCTCATAAATAGAACAGGCTTGGACACAGAACAGGCTCTGGGTGTGCCTCATGCTTAGCACATATGCAGAGTGAATGGTTGAGGAAGGAACTTTGAAATATGCGGTTCGGGTTTTTGCTCAAGTATTCTGAACCTATGGATTCTGTTCTCAAGTAGTCTAAGAAGCAATCTGAAATTATTCTGTCTGTGAACTGTACAATATTACACGCTTAGACTTCAGGCTTAGTTTAACTCGCTTTGCAAAATAAGCACTAGTAGTGCATTATCGTAACCCTCCTTCGGATGGAAATGCATTAGTGGTGTCTGCACGAATAAGCAATGAAGAGTAGTGAGAAGAAAAAGCCTCACACAGTACCGTGTGCACCCACAGTGTCATACTGTCTGCCTCAATTTGTACCTTTTCAGTATCTGACAGTGAATGATAACATTATTGCAATGGTATTTACCGGCACTGCTGGAGTATGGGATCTGTCATTTTTTTCTATCCTGAATTGTTGTGCATGGATGTAAAAAGTGCCTGAGGCTGAAATGTGTTTCAGAGGTCGTCAAGGAGGAAACAAAGTGTTTTTTTCACTATTTTTTATGAAATTTGGCAAATCAATTTGAAGTTGGAGGAGTTCCAGACCTAAATGCACGTTATTATGGATTCAGATAGATAACATGGTTCCTGGTGAGGATAAGTTTCTCATTTCTCTTTCGGGAAATTATACAACTGTCTCTCATTTTCCTCTCTATTTTCCTTAGCCTACAGAAAGGAGGTTTCAAAATGGCCGTTTAATAATCCCCTAGAAGAATAACCTTTGCAGCACTCCTATTTTATAGCATAAGAACTATGAAAACCTGGCCTTGGATGGATTATAACGGCATCCTGTCTGTTGACTTATAGTTTATGATTAAGTCACTAATCTGGCTTCCAGCTTCACTTGTATTTGTTTGGAATGACAGGAGTCCCTTTCAGTGGTCATCACAGATTTCTCTTTTCACCAGCTTTTCCTCAGAGGTAATTGCAGCTGTACACAAGCCATTCATTCTCTAGGAGAGGACAAAATTTATTTTAATGTCCATGAGTGCACAGTTATCTCAGAGGTGAAGGTATTGTGGTGGAAGAATAGGAAAAGCTCTCTCTGTTCTGATGAAACAGAGTGCCTGACAAGATTAGGAAAAGAGAGCGTCCTGATTTTTATTTATTTATTTATTTTTAAATTAATAAACCATTGTTCAGTTTTTTTAAATACAAGTTGATCTAAGCTTGAGCTCATTTTATCAACAGAACACACATCTTTTGTAAAGCTTATTTCTAAATACATTCTGTTAGTTTTAGCATCTTGTACTGTAATGATTTTGCCATTGCAACAGAATTGTGGTGACAGTACATGGGAGTATTGCAGCTAATTGTTTCTGGTTAATGAGAGTTGGGGATACTTGAGATTTACTTGAAGTTTTGAATTCAATGAATCCTTAGTCCCAAAGCAAAACCATGTGGTCCTGAATGTCAGGTGGACTTTTACATTCTAATCCACTGATATACACGTGGGAGATACTTACAATTGTAGCTATATGTCTTGTTCAGGTGTCCACTATGGTTGTTTTCATAGTGGAGTAATTTCTCACTTTATATTGGCGTAGAGCACCCACACAGTAAGTTACTTAAAGTAGCAGTACTGCAACATTGTTTACTGAATACATGTTCCAGGTGATTTTTCAGAGAAGATGTTCAAGCGAGAGCTTTGTTTTTTGCATTAATATTGCCAGATGAGCAATTTCATTAAAAGGTCCAGTTTTATTTGGAATCATTGCTTATACTAAAGCAGGGAAATCATGTATACTTTTGCTTTCAGTTTCCCTGAGTATCAAACATTTACCTTAATTGAATTTTCTTTGAGGTT